>NC_091950.1:25274926-25319926 GCF_031021105.1 Erythrolamprus reginae
TTGTGCCACCAGGCTTGGGGCAGCTGCCGCGAGTGCCATGGGCCATGGCTGGGCCGCTTCTGCTCTGGACATCCAGCGCTGTGCTTCAGATACTAATCTGCGCATATGTAGGAAGCTAAAGGGGGGGGGTCATGTGTGCGCAATCCCCCCTAACCATTCCAGTAGGGCCGCAAATGGCTGCCCTTTACTGGAAACATCGCAATGTGCACAGGTAGGAAAAGGTAAAAAGGAACCCAGCCCTGACTGCAACACCTGAAAAACTATTTCGGTTGCACAACTGTGACTGCTCTTTTGACTTTTTTTGATGACCTTTTTTTTAATGATTTATTTTGTCCAATACACAATGAGGGTTTTAGTGGGTATACACATAGTAAAATACCTGATGAAGGTTATAGAGGAGATACTCGTAGTAAAATATATCTAAGAAAGAAGAGAAGAGAAGATATAGGAATAGAACATATCAATGAAAGAATAGAAGAAGAGATACAGTAGAACCCCGACATAAGAGCTGCTCTACTTAAGAGCAACTCGAGATAAGAGCTGGGAGGGGAGAGATATTTTTGTTCTACTTACAAGCCCAAATTCGAGATACAAGCGCCAAGGAGCTGTCTCCTGAAGCCAAACGCTAACTTCCGCGTTCGGCTTCAGGAGACAGCTGCGAAGCGGCGCGCGTGTTTTAAAAGGTTGCAGCCGGCCTGGGGGGCTCGGGGGGGTGCTTGCAGCTTTCTTTCTTGCTCTTTTTCTTTCTCTCTTTTACCTTCCCTTCCTCTATTTCTTCTTTTCTTTCTCCTTCCCACCTTCTTCCCTCCCTCCCTCCCTTCACTCATTCCTCTCTTACTCTCCCCTTTCATAAGTTTCCTTGCTTCCTTCCTCTGTTCCTGTCCCTTCCCTTTCTTTCTTTCTTTCTTTCTTTCTTGCTCTTTTTCTTTCTCTCTTTTACCTTCCCTTCCTCTATTTCTTCTTTTCTTTCTCCTTCCCACCTTCTTCCCTCCCTCCCTCCCTTCACTCATTCCTCTCTTACTCTCCCCTTTCATAAGTTTCCTTGCTTCCTTCCTCTGTTCCTGTCCCTTCCCTCTTTCCTTCCTTCCTTCCCACCCACCCTCCGTCCATTCATTCACCCATTCCTCTCTTGATCGTTTAAAGCCGGTCCCTGGTGCAAAAAGGGTTGGGGACCTCTGTCCTACAGGATTGGGTGGCAGAGAAGTTGAACATATGTAAATTTAAAAGTTTAAGAAAGTTTACAAGTTAAGTGAAAGAAACTTCATTATTCATTTATATGTACATGTACATTTCTTCATTAAAAACATGTCTTTCTGCATAATTTAGACTAACTTTGTGAGTTTTTTGAGGGCTGGAACCAATTAAAATTATTTACATTAATTCCTATGGGGAAAAGTCGTTCGAGATAAGAGCTGCTCGACTTAAGAGCCCAGGTCCGGAACGAATTAAACTCGTATCTCGAGGTACCACTGTATAGGAATAGAAGAAAGGTATAGGAGATATAGGAGAGCAATAGGACAGGGGACGGAAGGCACTCTAGTGCACTTGTACTCGCCCCTTGCTGACCTCTTAGGAATCTGGATAGGTCAACCGTAGATAATCTAAGGGTAAAGTGTTGGGGGTTTGGGGATGACACTATGGAGTCCGGTAATGAGTTCCACACTTCAACAACTCAGTTACTGAAGTCATATTTTTTACAGTCAAGTTTGGAGCAGTTAATATTAAGTTTAAATCTGTGGTGTGCTCTTGTGTTGTTGTGGTTGAAGCTGAAGTAGTCGCCGACAGGTAGGACGTTGCAGCATATGATCTTGTGGGCAATACTTAAATCTTGTTTAAGGCGTCTTAGTTCTACGCTTTCTAGGCCCAGGATTGAAAGTCTAGTCTCGTAGGATATTCTGTTTCGAACAGAACACCAGTTATCCTCCATTATTGTATTCTCTTAGAAGACTTGCAATATGGATTGCAGAATAAATTATAATTTATTACTCTTTATTACATAAGTCTTGGATGCATAGCACTCCTGCAGTTCTCTTCCTGTCTGTTGCAAAGCCTCCTGGGACTTGCAGTCCAATCCTCTCAAAGGACAATTTTTGACCAACTATGAAATGAGCATTTGTTTGTTTGCTAATCAAATTTATATAGTTGCTCAGAGCCACCCAGAGTGAACAAAAATGGGCATCACATAAATCTAATAAATAGAAAAATAACCATAGCCCTACCCAAGACTCTGTTTCCCCAATTTCGGTGGTGCAGTGGTTAGAGTGTAATACTGCAAGCTACTTCTGCTGATCACTGGTTGGCAGCAGCTTGGCAGATCGAATCTCAGTAGGCTCAAGGTTGATTCAGCCTTCCGTCTTTCCAAGGTTGGTAAAATGAGGGCCCAGATTGTTGGGGGCAATAGGCTGACTCTCTGTAAACTGCTTAGAGAGGGTTGTAAACCATGGGGAAGCGGTACAGTGTTCCCTCGATTTTCGTGGATTCGAACTTCGCGAAATGTCTATACCACGGTTTTTCAAAAATATTAATTAAAAAATACTTTGCGGGTTTTTTCCCTATGCCACAGTTTTTCCTGCCCGATGACGTCATATGTCATCGCCAAACTTTCGTCTGCCTTTAGTAAATATTTTTTTTTAATAAACTAATGGTTTAATAATCTAAATGGTTGCTAGGGGAATGGAAAATTGCAATTTAGGGGCTTAAAGTGTTAAGGGAAGGCTTGGGATACTGTTCATAGCCAAAAATAGTGTATTTATTTCCGCATCTCTACTTCGCGGAAATTCGACTTTCGCAGGCGGTCTCGGAACGCATCCCCTGCAAAAATCGAGGGAACATTGCATATCTAAATGCTATTGCTAATTTCCAGGATTATAAATTAAATTCCAGGTTAACCTTTATTTTTATTTCTAGCACATCATTCAAGAAAATATTACATCTTTCATGGCAACAATCACCCAACAAGCTGCAGAAGGACAGAAACTCAAAGGTGAGGCAAGAAATGGATTTTGTAAGAGGTTCCATCCAAAACTAGACCAACTGAGTGTGAAAAGAATCCCGCAAACATGAACAAACCTTCATCCATCAAAATGAAGAATTTGGCTCTGTGTTTGCTGGCTCTCGTTTCTCAAGTCCTCCAAGACACGAGAAAGTTCATTTCTCGTTGCATCTTCCTGGAAATGAAAATCTCATGTTCTCACTTCACATCTTTTATCAGCCATGTTTGTTCATAAAATTCTTGAGTGTTCATGAAGGTGATTGTTAGACATAATTGAACAAAAATTTTGATCAAAAAGGATGGCAGCCACAAGAGTGTGGTCATTGATTAAAAGTACTAGTACAGTAAAAGAACTAGCTGTTGAATGCACTCACTTAGAAATTTGCATTTCAGGGAAGGGGAGGAGATAATGCAGAGAAGAGCAACAAAGATGATTAGGGGACTGGAGGCTAAAACATATGAAGAATGGTTGCAGGAACTGGGTAATGTCTAGTTTAATGAAAAGAAGGACCAGGGGTGACATGATAGCAGTGTTCCAATATTTCAGGGGTTGCCACAAAGAAGAGGGAGTCAAGCTATTCTCCAAAGCACCTGAGGTCAGGACAAGAAGCAATGGGTGGAAACTAAATAAGGAGAGAAGCAATTTAGGACTATTAATAACTGTTATTATTAATATAAGGAGAACATTAATATTCTTAATATTCTTAATTATTATTATTATTATTAATATTAATATAAGGAGGAGATACAAAGCAATGATCCATGTAAAATGCTTATATGGAAATCTGATGGACACTTTCTTGCCTGCCATAGATCTAATTGAACACCTTCTGGAGCAAGTCAGCAGCAAAAAAACACAATTGGCAGATGCAAAGCGTGAATTCCAGGAGGAACGGTAAGACCAACCAGATAAAACAGTATATGTTTACCTTAGTCTCTGTAAAAATACAAAGATTTGCTTGCTGGATTTGGGTCAAAAATCCATCCACCTTATGATGGGATTTCCAGCAATGGTCATCCAGACGTATCTGACCTGTGAACTGCCAGTTTGACACCTCTGCCTTAGACCATAGGAATATTATGGAAAAAATGGACTATATGAAAATTTGTATTTCCAGCAGTTATTTTGAATTTAACTATCTTGAACGTGGCAATTCCATTTAGACATTATATACTGTATTTTTCGGAGCACAGGACACACATTTCTCCTCCCTAAAACAGGCTGGAAATTTGGGTGCGTAGCTTTTTTGAAACTTTTTTCCCCAGCCCTATCTAGGTGCTAACAAGTTTCCTGGCTTCCTATTCCCTACAAAGAAGGGTTTTTTCTTGCCCTAAGTCTTTGCAGGCTTCTTTTCATTCCTACGCCCTCTGAAAAATGGCTTTTTCAGCCCTAACATGGTGCTAACAATTTATTTATTTTATTTATTTCTTTTGTCCAATACACAATGAGGCTTTTAGTGGGTATATATCTATATACACATAGTAAAATACATGATGAAGGTTATAGAGGATATACTCATAGCAAAATATATCTAAGAAATAATAGAAAAGAAGATATAGTAATAGAACATATCAATGAAAGAATAGAAGAAGAGATATAGGAATAGAAGAAAGGAATGGGAGATATAGGAGAGCAATAGGACAGGGGACGGAAGGCACTCTAGTGCACTTGTACTTGCCCCTTACTGACCTCTTAGGAATCTGGATAGGTCAACCGTAGATAATCTAAGGGTAAAGTGTTGGGGGTTTGGGGATGACACTATGGAGTCCGGTAATGAGTTCCACGCTTCGACAACTCGGTTACTGAACTCATATTTTTTTACAGTCAAGTTTGGAGCGGTTAATATTAAGTTTAAATCTGTTGTGTGCTCTTGTGTTGTTGTGGTTGAAGCTGAAGTAGTCGCCGACAGGCAGGATGTTGCAATATATGATCTCGTGGGCAATACTTAGATCTTGTTTAAGGCGTCTTAGTTCTAAACTTTCTAGGCCCAGGATTGAAAGTCTAGTCTCGTAGGGTATTCTGTTTCGAGTGGAGGAGTGAAGGGCTCTTCTGGTGAAGTATCTTTGGACATTTTCAAGGGTGTTAATGTCTGAGATGCGATATGGGTTCCAAACAGTTGAGCTGTATTCGAGGATGGGTCTGGCAAAAGTTTTGTAAGCTCTGATAAGTAGTGTGAGATTTCCAGAGCAGAAGCTACGTAGGAATAGGTTTACAACTCTTGAAGCCTTCTTGGCTATATTGTTGCAGTGGGCTTTGGCACTTAAATCTTTTGTTATTAGTATACAAAGGCTTGCTATACCAATCTTCCTGGCTTGCTGGATTTCCCCCCCTTACTCCCTCTGAAGCAGTTTTTCCTGCCCTAAGTGTTTTGCAGTTTTGCTTTCATTCTCATTTCCTTTGAAAATGGCTTTTCCAGCCCTAACCAGGGGATAAAATAATGTGCTGACGCTGACCAGACTAAGGATGCTAGCCAGATGAATACCTGGCAGGTAGATTTTTTTCCCTATTTTCCTCCCCCAAAACTAAGGTGCATCTTGTACTATGGTGTGTCTTATACTCCAAAAAGTATGGTATATATGAAGAACTCAGGTGCATCAGAAATACTCAACTGAGTCTATTCTATCTATAGTATTAAGGGAGGGAGGGAGTCACTGCTTCATCCCAATGCTGTAGTCTTCCTCAGGGCCTAACTGCTCTGTTGGACAACAACTCTCATAATTCCCAGCCGGTATGGCAAGGGTAAGATGTTAGAAGGAGCCTTCAGGGTGCTCTTCTTCTGATGTTTCACATTGGATTAAGACATTTAACTCTACTGTACAGTGATACCTCGTCTTATGAACTTAATTGCTTCCAGGAAGAGGTTTGCAAGGTGAAAAGTTTGTAAGATGAAACAATGTTCCCCATAGGAATCAATGGAAAAGCGAGTAATGCATGCAAGTCCAAAACTCACCCCTTTTGCCAGCCGAAGTGCCCGTTTTTGCGCTGCTGGGATTCCCCTGAGGCTCCCCTCCATGGGAAACCCCATCTCCGGATGCGCAAAAACGGGTGCTTCACTGGCAACGGAAGTCCAGAGGTGGGGTTTCCCAGCGAAGGGAGCCTCAGCGAAATTGCAGCATCACAAAAACATGGAAGTCCTCGAAACCCCACCTCTGGACTTCCATGTTTTTGTGATGCTGCGATTTTGCTGAGGCTCCCCTCGCTGGGAAACCCCACCTCCGGACTTCCGTTGCTAGCGAAGCGCCCGTTTTTGCACTGCTGGGATTCCCCTGCAGCATCACAAAAACAAGGAATTCCGGAGGTGGTGTTTCCCAGCGAGGGGAGCCTCATGGCAATCCCAGCAGCACAAAAACGGGTGCTTCGCTGGCAACAGAAGTCCGAAGGCGGGGCATCCCAGTGGTGGCGACTTGGGTTTGTAAGGTGAAAATAGTTTGGAAGAAGGGGCAAAAAAATATTAAACCCCGGGTTTGTATCTCTAAAAGTTTGTATGACAAGGGGTTTGTAAGACGAGGTATCACTATATTTATAAAATTTAGCAATATGTCTTAATTTCAAAGGACTAGAAAGTACAGATTCTGTCATTTTTTCAAGAGCTAGGCTATTCAGAGAGATTTTGCCATACCAGCCATTTTGGCTGGGCATTACGAAAGCGGTTGACTTTAACTTCAATTTTTCCATTTCACAAAAGTTTTGCCACTCCCTGTAGCTTTGTGTTTCAGTTTCCACTGACTTCATTGTTTCTTCTTTCAGCCATCCTCCTATTGTGTGAATATGCAAATCCACTCTAACGGGAAAGAGGTTGGCAGTTCTTAGAAATTTATTTCGGCGACTGCCAAAAAACTCTCAAATTCATATCAGAGGAAATTGTCCAGCACACTGGACATTTTCAAATAGACCCTAAACGGTGGATAGTTTAGCCTAGTGTTTTTCACCTTAACAACTTTATGAAGGGTGGACTTCTACTCCCAGAATTCCGAAGTCAGGAAAGATGACTGGAGAATTCTAGGAATTCAATTCAATTCAATTTATTAGATTTGTATGCCGCCCCTCTCCGAAGACTCGGGGTGGCTCACAACAATAATAAAAACAATATTCCAGCGAAAACAAATCTAATATTAAAAAGCACATAAAACCCTATCATATTTTAAAAAGCAAACAACATATAAATACCCGAACATAAATATAAAATAAGCCTGGGGGAAAGGTGTCTCAGCTCCCCCATGCCTGGCGGTATAGATGGGTCTTGAGTAATTTACGAAAGACAAGGAGTGTGGGGCAGTTCTAATCTCCGGGGGGGAGTTGATTCCAGAGGGCCGGGGCTGCCACAGAGAAGGCTCTTCCCCTGGGACCTGCCAAACGACATTGTTTGGTCGATGGGACCCGGAGAAGGCCAACTCTGTGGGACCTTATTGGTCGCTGGGATTTGTGCGGTAGCAGGTGGTTCCGGAGGTACTCTGGTCCAATGCCATGCAGGGCTTTAAAGGTCATAACCAACACTTTGAATTGTGACCGGAAACTGATCGGCAGCCAATGCAGACCACGGAGTGTTGCAGAAACGTGGGCAAATCTAGGAAGCCCCACGATGGCTCTCGTGGCCGCGTTCTGCATGATCTGAAGTTTCCGAACACTTTTCAAAGGTAGCCCCATGTAGGGAGCGTTGCAGTAATCGAACCTCAAGGTGATGAGGGCATGAGCGACCCTGAGCAATGACTCCCTGTCCAAATAGGGCCACAACTGGTGCATCAGGCAGACCTGGGCAAACGGCCTCCTCGCCACAGCCGAAAGATGATGTTCCAATGTCAGCTGTGGATCGAGGAGGACGCCCAAGTTGCGAACCCTCTCTGAGGGGGTCAATAGTTTCCCCCCCCCCCCAGGGTAATGGACGGACAGATGGAATTGTCCTTGGGAGGCAAGACCCACAGCCACTCCGTCTTGTCTGGGTTGAGAAACACTGGTTTAGTGGATTTTGGATCTGACCTAGGGGCTGGACTAAGTGATCTCTTAAGCTCCCTTCAAGCTCATGCATTAGATGGCTCCTCTCTTCTACGCTCCTTCTCAATCTCTGAAACATTAGGCCCTTCCTTCATCTTTTCCCCTATGGTAGCTACTGCAAAAAATAAATAAATAAATGCAGAACCTTGTTGGCAGTCACTTGAACTCTGTGCTTTACAATATTCACTTTCACATCGAATTTGACTAATTATTTTATTTCCCCAGAAATAATTTTGACAGATATCGGCAAGAGGTTGCAAAGCAGGCACAAGAAAAGGATCATCCATGCAACAAAGGCATCCCCAGTGATTTCAACCTGGGTTTTTTGCCCTTCTTTCTGGTTCAGCTTCTCCTCTTCCTATAGCCCAATGGAGAAGAGATGGACTCTTTTATCTGCACTTCTGTGGCGGACAATTGGACATGTACTTCATGCACATGTGTGGCAGAAACCAGAAGACCAGGTGGCTAGCATGCAACTGGAATCATCTGGAAGATGGAAAGATCATTTCCCCGCTGCCAGCAAGTGTACTGGGCAACTACTCTTCTAGTTTATGACACATGTACACGCACACTTGTTAGTACTCTGTCCATAACTGTTGAGTTGGCAATACAGTATATATAAATCAACAATATAACTGTTTGTTTAGCTGAAGTGTTGCAGATTGCCACAAGAGGGAGCTAGAGTTCATAGTTTATTTCTTTGAGTCATCCTCTTTTTTTCTCTTTGTCTAGCTATTCACTCTTAATGGCCGCTCACTGTTAGGTTTGCTCTGCAATTCTCTGCATGCTGGGTATTGTAGTTATGTATTAACAGCTAACATGTGTTTAGGCTTGATATCTTTGTTTGCTGTTTATGACAAAGACAACTGGTAAGAAAGTCTATGTACTTGGTAATACAGTGGTACCTCTACTTAAGAACTTATTAGTTCCGTGACCAGGTTCTTAAGTAGAAAGGTTTGTAAGTAGAAGAATGTTTTCCCATAGGAATCAATGTACAAGCAAATAATGTGTGCAAATGTGTTAGGAAAGAAATAAAAGCTTGGAATTTGGGTGGGAGGAGGAAAAAGAGGAGGAGGAGGACAGTCGCTGCAGAAGGAAGAAGGTGAGGTGAGTGGAATCAAAAAAATTCAAAACTTTAAGGCTTAAAGAAAAAAGAGGGACTATGAGGCGGGGAGGAGGAGCACGCGCCTCCCATACATCCGGCATGAGGCTGCCTCCCATACACTGCGCCAGAGAGAGAAACCCAGGGGGAATGGCAGGAAACTGGCCAGGCCTTTGTGCCGCTCTCAAATTTCCTGGGAAACGTTTCCGGGCTCGGGTTCTTAAGTAGAAAATGGTTCTTAAGAAGAGGCAAAAATAATCTTGAACACTTGGTTCTTATCTAAAAAAGTTCTTAAGTAGAGGCATTCTTAAGTAGAGGTACCACTATTTGGATTGTTATTCTGACATTAAGTTTATGTCTTTAGAATGCTCATCTGAAGATGTTATTTCTCAAAGTAAACTTTAATTCAAGTTAGCATATCTGTGTGTGGCTGAGTAGTTATTCACAACTAATCTCAATCTAAACATTTCTGTGTATGCACAACCTTGGTAAACAAAGATTACTCTGCGCATACATTCCCATTTCGGCACTCGGTGCCAAAAAGGTTTACCAATATTGCCCTAAGCCAACAGTTCCTGCTATCAGGGTTTTTTCCACTGTGTTTGTTGTGACCCGCCAGCAGCCCGTGCAGCTGGTAGCTGATGCTGGCAGTGAAGAGCCTGATGTGGTGATGCTCCAGCAGCCGGGGCAGCTGGCCCCCGAGTTGGGCAGTGAGGAGGCTGGAGAGGACTCGGTGCCAGAGGCAGAGATTCAGGCATTCTAGAACAGAGGTCCCCAAACTTGGCAACTTTATGATACTTGTGAACTTCAACTCCCAGAATTCTCCAGCCAACTATGCAGGCTGGAGAATTTTGGGAGTTGAAGTCCACAAGTCTTAAAGTTGCCAAGTTTGGGGACCTCTGTTCTAGAAGACCCTATCAGTGATGAGAAAAAAGAGGAGGAGCCTATTCTTAATGCATGGGCACGCAGAGCTGCTAACAGGCAGGAAGGGTTCTTCAGGAGGAGGTCTCCTCAGGAGTAAGGCTTGTAGCTAATTGGCCACTCCCTTAGCCTATTTAAGGGATAACAACAAAGGAAACAATATGCAGGAAACAACTTCATTCATATCCCTTGGTATCTTAACTCCAGAAACGTCTGATTGGCTCTTGTTCTCTCTCTTGGAATTATTCCTGCAAAGTGCTCCTGGACATGTTGTCAATCAACGTAAGCTTGCCGATATCTGCAAGACTTGAGTTATCAATCTGTATAGTCTGGAGGACAGAACGGAAAGGGGGGACATGATAGAAACATTTAAATATGTTAAAGGGTTAAATAAGGTTCAGGAGGGAAGTGTTTTTAATAGGAAAGTGAACACAAGAACAAGGGGACACAATCTGAAGTTAGTTGGGGGAACGATCAGAAGCAATGTGAGAAAATATTATTTTACTGAAAGAATAGTAGATGCTTGGAACAAACTTCCAGCAGACGTGGTTGGTAAATCCACAGTGACTGAATTGAAAAATGCCTGTGATAAACATATATCCATCCTAAGATAAAATACAGGAAACAGTATAAGGGCAGACTAGATGGACCATGAGGTCTTTTTCTGCCATCAATCTTCTATGTCTCTATGTTTCTATGATTTTGTGGACTTGTGCTGGTTATTAATGAAGTTGAATTAACAGCCGATGTTCAGAAAAGATTCCTTTGTGTTTGACTATTACTAAGACAGCTCATTAGTAGTCCTTAATTCGTAAACTAAGGTTTGTACAGACTTTGTGTGTGCTGCATTCTTTGTGGTCTGTAGCTGGGGCAGAACAGTGTTCCCTACTGTGTGCCTGTTTACTCTCTTGTAATCCCTTTCTCTCCAATGAATATAAATACAAATAATGAATAGCGTGTCCTCCTTTTCCTTTATTTGTCCTCTTTTCCAATTAGCCATGCCATGCCTTGCCTATTCAGATATCTGGTAGCCCTAGACAGATCCACAGAGCACATGTTCTGTACAGGCGAGGGTTCCACTTACTGGCTGCTACCACTATGCCCTTCGGGATTGTCAGGGGCACATGCATGTCCAGTTGGCAAGTGCGCCCATCGGCCTGAGATTTCGCTTATGTGCATGCGTAGCAAGCAAAATCTCACTTGAGAACTCTCACGTGTGCAAGATTTTGCCAATTTTTGGTGTTGTTGGTTTATTTTGTTTCTGAGTATGCACAGAAGCCAAGAAATCTCCTTGCGTGAGATTTCGATTGCTGCACATGCGCAAAAGTGGAATCTCACCTGTACATGTACATGCATGCATCAGGGGCGCGGAGATGCGTGAGCACAGTGAAGGGCTACAAATTTTTTTACTACCACACTGTGGGTATGGCTTATTTAGCGGGTGTGGCTTATTTAGCGGGTGTGGCTTGCTGGCCATGTGACCAAGTGGGAGTGGCTTGATGATCATGTGACTGGGGGTGGATTAAAGGTCATGTGACTGGCTTAAAAATGGTCAACTTGATGTCACTCACGTCAAGGGTTTGTGTTAGGATGCCTGGCTTCTCCTCGCCTCAAAGAGATGCCATCTCCCTATCTATTTACTATTACTGAGCATCCAAAATATAGTATTTAATCCTATGTATATTTGCCATATGTGTCCATACATATTACACACTGGCACACAAAAATGTATGAACTGTATGTGTATGTAAATACACACACGCACAGCTCTTCTAAAATTATACACATTCAACCTCATTTACTGTGATTTATTGGCCAAGTGTGCTTCCCGCCAGCCAGATGGTCTTCAAATCTCTGTCACACATGCACGAGGGGTTGGGTGCATACAGGGAATGTGTGTGCGCATACATGGGTTGGCCCGAGGCATGTATGTGGGGCACTCACATTGCATTTTGATAGATGGATGGATGGATAGATAGATAGAGAGAGAGAGAGAGAGAGAGACAGACAGACAGACAGACAGAGATAGATAGACAGACAGACAGACAGTGATAGACAGACAGACAGTCATAGATAGATAGATAGATAGATAGACAGACAGAGAGAGAGAGAGAGAGATAGAAAGAGAGAGAGAGAGACAGACATAGATAGAGAGAGAGAGAGAGATAGACAGACATAGATAGATAGATAGATAGATAGATAGATAGATAGATAAAGAGATAGTTAGAGAGAGACAGACAAACAGACAGACATAGAGAGAGAGAGAGATAGACAGACATAGAGAGAGAGAGAGAGAGAGAGAGAAACATAGATAGATAGATAGACAGACATAGACAGACAGACAGACAGACAGACAGATAGACAGACAGACAGACAGACAGAAGGGGAAAAAAGAAAAAAATCAAAAGTTTTCTACTGGTTTTGCATACTTCACAATTTTTTTTCCTATTGGTTCTGCACACCTGGTCATGCCTGTAGGAGCCCATCACTGCGTGTGCATCTCAATTTCCACCACCGATTCCAGCTGAACCGTCCACAACCCATTACTGGTTCTGTCTCCAGAAAATATGATAGGAAGGGACTTGGCAGCAGGCGCTTTCAACACAGCCTCCCTGCCGTGAGAACTCCTAACCCTGAATCCAATAATAGCATCTTCACTCCTGACATTTAGGAAATTGGTAAAACCTTGTTCTTTGGGCCATGAAAATGAAGGATGTACATGCTGGTGGTAAAGTAGGGCATGGAGTGGATGTAATGCTGGTAATGTTTTTGTGAGAGTTTGTATTATATGTCGTTAGAATGAAATTTGAGATACGTTATTATTGCATTTCAGAGAAAAAACAGTACTGGCTGACTGGATACCCCTTACAGACCTTTTTCATGAAATAATAAAAAAAATGCACTTATGATTTGTGGTTTTTAGTATTAGAGAAAAATGGGTAATAGAAAAAATAGCTTTTTCTGGAAACATAGAGTAAGAAATACAATAATATTGTAATTATGTGTTTGCTGGAAAGGAAATTGGGAGCTCTTCATCCTATTCTTTTACCCTTTTTCTGCACTCTTTTTCTTTCTTTTAATTATGTTTTACTTTATGTTCTCTATAAGACTTTAAAATATTTTAAAAGGTTCATAAGTTGTGTGGAGGCTGCTTAGATTTGTACCAACTGAAATATCACATCAGCTTAAACTCTTGCCATTGTAAACCATTATTATGCTTGTGTTAATCCAACTGTGTTTTGTACAATTGTTTTGTCACTATGGTTGGACTCGGTCCACAAGAAAGAAATGTAGGAGACTATTAGGGGACAATAGTAGGAGACTATTGGGGAGAAATATAGACCATGAGAAATGGATAGATAATGTCATAAATGAAGCTCACATTCAAATCGTTGGAAATAACAAAATAGTTTTATTAGAACTTTTGCAAAAACTGTGCATCTCCAAGCATACAAGCAAGAGAGACCACACCAGTTACAACTGGTCACTCGCTTGTCCATCCTTGCTAAGCATTCAGCTCCCTTCATTTCTCCCCTCTCTGGTATTCCCTTATCACTTTTCTTGTTTATCTGTACCATGCAGAACCTGGTACACATCTCAAGCCAAAAGCTGTGCATGTCACTGGCTGGCAGAGTTCATACATCATTTTGATATGCAGACATGCAGCAGCATGGTTTTAAAACACAAAGTCTAGCTAGCTTGAACAAAGAATAAACCCTATATATGTAAATGGTAAAAGATGTCATTCGTAAGCTTTATGGTAGTCTATATTATGGGAAATTACAATATTTATACTGTATCTCACATTAGAAAGGGGGAAAAGAAAAGCTTTTCTTTGGCTGTGTCTTCCCAGACCCACAAAATAGCCAGACCAGTCCTTGAATACAGCTCATCTGCCTGGAACCCACACCGCATTTTGGACATAAACACTCTAGAAAAATGTCCAGAGATATTAGAAGAACACCCCCCCCCTCCACTCACAGCAGAATACCTTATGCATCTAGACTTACAATTCTAGGTTTAGAAAGCTTAAAACTACGTTGCCTTAAACACAACCTAAGCATAGCCCATAAAATCATCTGTTCCAATGTCCTTCCTGTCAAATGACTACTTCAGCTTCAACCACAACAACATACAAGCACACAACAGATACAAACTGAAAGTAAAACGTACCAAACTCGACTGCAGGAAACACAACTTTAGTAACCGAGTAGTTGATGCCTGGAACTCACTACTTGACTTTGTAGTGTCAGTTCAATTCAATTCAATTCAACTTATTAGATTTGTATGCCACCCCTCTCCGTAGACTCGGGGTGGCTCACAGCAATAATAACACAATATAAAAAAAATCTAATAATTAAAAGCCATTTAAAAAACCCTAATTAAAAAGAAAACATACACACAAGCATACCATGCATAAACTGTATAGGCCCGGGGGAGATGTCTCAGTTCCCCCATGCCTGGCGGCATGGTGGGTTTTAAGAAGTTTACCAAAGACAAGGAGGATGGGGGCAATTCTAATCTCCGAGGGGAACTGGTTCCAAAGGGTCGGGGCCACCACAGAGAAGGCTCTTCCCCTGGGTCCCGCTAGATGACATTGTTTAGTCGACGGGACCTGGAGAAGGCCAACTCTGTGGGACCTAACCGGTCGCTAGGATTCGTGCAGCAGAAGGCGGTCCTGGAGATATTCTGGCCCGGTGCCAGTATCATCATCTAACCTCCAAACCTTTACCCTTAGACTATCCACTACCGACATCGCCCGATTCCTAAGAGGTCAGTAAGGGGTGTACATAAGTGCAACAGAGTGCTTTCCAACCCCTGTCCTAATGTTTGTATGTTTGTTTCATTGATTGATTGATTGATTGATTGTTTTGATTTGTATGACGCCCTTCTCTGAAGACTCGGGGCAGCTCTTTTTTAATTTATTTTATTTTATTTATTGGATTTGTATGCTGCCCTTCTCCGCAGACTTGGGGCGGCTAACAACAGTGATAAAAAACAGCATGTAACAATCCAATACTAAAAAACTAAAAAAAAACTTATTATAAAACCAAACATACATACAAACATACCATGCGTAAATTGTAAGGCCTAGGGGGAAAGAATATCTCAGTTCCCCCATGCCTGACGGCAGAGGTGGGTTTTAAAAAGCTTACGAAAGGCAAGGAGGGTGGGGGCAATTCTAATCTCTGGGGGGAGTTGGTTCCAAAGGGCCTGGGCCACCACAGAGAAGGCTCTTCCCCTGGGTCCCGCCAAACGACATTGTTTAGTTGACGGGACCCGGAGAAGGCCCACTCTGTGGGATCTAACTGGTCGCTGGAATTCGTGCAGCTCTTACTAGTATCATGTATATAAATATTGTTATATCTTTGTATACTACCAATACATACTTGACAAAATGAATGAATGAATTAAAAAATAAAACAAAACAAAGCAAAGCAAAGCAAAGCAAAGCAAAGCAAAGCAAAGCAAAGCAAAGCAAAGCAAAGCAAAGCAAAGCAAAGCAAAGCAAAGCAAAGCAAAGCAAAGCAAAGCAAAGCAAAGCAAAGCAAAGCAAAGCAAAGCAAAGCAAAGCAAAACAAGCCTTACCTTACCTTGCCATCTTCAGTTGTACAGTACGAATTCAGCACTTGCTTTTCATAAATCCTCCCACCCTTCTGGAATAGTGTGGAATAAGCCAAGGACCATAGTGTAGTTCAGCACTTCCCACACCTGGATAAACCATCCCAAATTTACAGGGGGAATCATCCTAGATTACAGGGGTCTCTAACCTTGGAAACTTTAAAACTTCTCCACAGGTCTAGGAGTTGTGTTGTTGGGTTTTTTTCCCCTTTAGGAGTGGAATGGAATGGAATGGAATAGACTAGAATTCTTTACTGGACAAGTGTGATTGGACACACAAGGAATTTGTGTTTGGTGCATATACTCCCAGTGTACATAAAAGACACATTTGCCAAGCACCATGAGGTACAGCACCTACATGATTATCACAGGGAATGATACACAGCCTATTATTACCCCATTCACTTTCGGAGAAGCAGTTTGAGATAAACCCAGGGGAAAAAACTTCCGAAAGTCCCGCCCTACAGCCAGATCTCAGCCGCTTGGAAAGGCCGAACTCTCTTCGGCCACGCGAGTCCACCTAACAACAGACCAATAAGAAGGCAAGGAAGGCAACGCAGTCGGCGCTTCTCTCTGGAGCCGGAGGCGGACCCTGGACCAAAGAGCTCCGGCGGGACTTCATTTCCCAGAAGCCATCGCGGCGGCTCCCGTCCATCTCTCTCTCTCTCTCCCTCCCTCTCTGGCTCAGGTAAAGCAGGTGGGCGGGAGAGGCGGGAGTGGCTGCAGCTGTGGGCGCTTTGCGCTTTAAATCGCCAGCAGCGCCTCTCGGTCGGGTTTTATGTGTATGAGTGTGGCGGCTTAGTCGAAGGTTCCTGCCGAAAAGGAGAAGTTATTTCTGAGGGGGCGCGGAGACACCGAAGCTTCTGGGAAGAGAACGGCAACCAAGGTCCGCTTCGGGAAGCCTTTTTTTTTGCCCGCGAGCCGCTTTAGCGAGTTCGGGTCCCGTCGAGGCTTGCACCCCCTCCCTCCTATTTGCAAGATTTTTTGAGTGACCGGCGCTTGGGGCTACCAACCTTGCCTCACACCTGGCCATTTGGCGGGACGGGGTGGCTGGGTGGGGGTGGGGAGTTTCCCGGGGTAACGTGCATAACATGTAACATGTAACACATGCAACTGTGTCACATGTAACTGTCACATGTTTATGCCATCAGGCTTGGGGGGGGGGCATCAGTTCCCAGCCTCTGGCCATTGAATGTTTAGCACGTTTACGGTTGTAATTGTATGAATGATTTTAATATTTTGGCTTTTTTTCCATAATTTTTAAATTAACTGTTTATATGAATTGGATCTAGCTGTATTATTGTATACTGTTTCCTTGATATGTTGTGAGCCGCCCCGAGTCCACGGCATAAAGTCCAATAAAAAAAATAAAATATTACACGTGTAACTGAGTGACTTTTAATAAATAATAATAATAATAATAATAATAATTTATTAGATTTGTATGACGCCCCTCTCCGGAGACTCGGAGCGGCTCACAACCCTAACGTTGTTAGGGTTTTTAAATGTTTTTTTGGGGGGGGGGGGTTGCCAAATGAATTGGATTTTAGATACGGACCCTGATCAAAAAAATAAAGGGAGCACTTAAACAACACAATATAACTGCAAGTAAATCAAACTTCTGTGAAATCAAGCTGTCCACTTCCCAACCTTGGCCACTTGAAGATATCTGGACTTCAACTCCCACAGTTCCCCAGCCAGCATTCGCTGGCTGGGGAATTCTGGTAGTTGAAGTCCAAATATCTTCAAGTAGCCAAGGTTGGGAAACACTGATTTAGGAAGCAACACTGATTGACAGTCAATTTCACAGGCTGTTGTGCACATTCAATTTTATACAGAAGAAAGTATTTAAGGAGAATATTTCATCCATTCAGATCTAGGAGGATGTGTTATTTGAGCGTTCCCTTTATTTTTTTTTTGAGCAGTGTATATTGTGTATTGTTTTTGATACGTAAGCCGCCCCAGTCCTCGGAGAGGGGTGGCATAGGAATCCAATTAATAAGTAATAAATAAAGAACATGTTAACATGTTTCCCGGTGTAACCTGCTTTATTGGCCTCTTGTTGCCCCTCAGAAGACAGAAATTTATTTATTTATTATTATTTTTTTACTTATTATAAATATAACGATGACTTCTACTTTGAGAGGAGCGATTGTTGCTCCACTAAGTGTTACATGTAATGTATGTTTTGTCTGCCTTTGCAATTTAATAAAAATATTTTTTTTTAAAAAAGACAGAAATTTAAAAATGTATTTTATTGAATGGAATGGATATACAGTACCACCCACCCCTTTGAGGACTGAAGGCGGCATATAACGAAAAAGATGGAATGGCCTCACCATGCATAACACACACACACACACACACCAAAAAATCCTGGTGCTTTTTAATCTTGTTGTTTTTCTCCCGCCCCCCCCCCCCCCCTTGTTGGCCGAAGGGCTCCGTTCCAGTCCCGCCGTAGGCGAAGGGGACCCGCCCGGGGATCGGCCACCCCCCCTTCCACCAGCCATGGCCGCGGAGGAAGAAGAAGGAAGAGGCCTGCAGTTCAGATTCCGCTGGGATAACTGGAAGGCGTGGGCCGCCCTTTCCGTAGCCGAGTTTGCCATCATCCTCATCTTAGCCGCCGGACTGGCGCACTTGATAATCCAGCAAGATGAAGGGGAGGACTGGCCGGACGGAGGCATGCTGTCCCCTTTGCAGAGGGCCAACCACACCATCCAAGTGACCGCCAGGCGCTGGGAATCTTGCCGAAATCGAACGGTAGGGAAAGGGAGGGGGGAATGGGATTTGCCCGGGGTGGGGTGGGGGAGTCGGGGGAAGGAAGCGGACGATCCCGGGCCTCCGCAGCCCAAAAGGATCGTGGATTGAAGAAAGCGAACGGCGAACGAGTAATTCTTTCCATCGTGAGCCGAGTTTCAGTTTCGTTTCCCACAAAACTCTTCCTCCTGAGATGCGTTAGATGATGAGCCCGGCCAAATACGGTAACTGCGCGTCTGAAGGAATATACGGTAGCTGTCTCTGCTTATCCTCGACATACGAACGTTTGGCTTTTCTTCCTCCTCTCCTCCTCCTCTTCTTCCTCCTCCTGCTCCTCCTCCACTTCTTCCTCTTCTCCTCCCCCTTCTCCTTTTTCCTTCTCCCCCTCCCTTTCTTCCTCTTCTTCCTCTTCTCCTTTTTCCTTCTTCTTCTCCTCCCCTCCCCCTCTTCTTATTCTTCCACTTCTTTCTCCTCTTCTTCTTCCTCTTCTCCTCTTTCTCCTCCTCCCCCTTCTTCCGCTTCTTTCTCTTCTTCTTCTTCTTCTTCTTCTTCTTCTTCTTCTTCTTCTTCTTCTTCTTCTTCTTCTTCTTCCTCCTTCTTCTTCTAGTCCAACCCCCTGCTTAGGCAGAAAACCCTACACTACTTCAAGCAAATGGTTATCCAACATCTTCTTTAAAACTTTCAGTGTTGGAGCCTTCACAACTTCTGGAGGCAAGCTGTTCCACCTGTTAATTGTTCTAACTGTCAGGGAATTTCTCCTTAGTTCTAAGTTACTTCTCTCCTTGTTTAGTTTCCACCCATTGCTTCTTGTCCTACCCTCAGGTGCTTTGGAGAATAGCCTGACTCTTTGTGGCAACCCCTGAGATATTGGAACACTGCTACTATCATGTCTCCCCTGGTCCTTCTTTTCATTAACCTAGCCATGCCCAGTTCCTGCAACCGTTCTTCATATGTTTTAGCCTCCAGTCCCCCAATTGTCTTTGTTGCTGTTCTCTGAAATTTCTAGAATCTCAACATCCTTTTTGCAACTTTTCTGTACACATTTATTCAGAAATAAGCCCTGGATAAGAACACTGGTGGGGGTGGGGTGCGGATTGTTTGTTTGTTTGGACTTGTAGGCCACCCCACTCCTTGTGGACTCCAGCCTTACTCTTCTAAAGCAACACAATCTAGCTTTTGGTTTGATGCTAAGGGCTTCTCCTTGCTTGTTTGCTTTTAAAAGGAGATTTGAAAGTGATTGAAATGCATCTTCAATCAGCCGCAAGTAATTATTTTGCCACTTGGGAATGTTTCCAAATCATTTTAAAAATTGGAAATTGTAGAAACTATTGCCTACAGGCATTACATGTTTACAGTGGTCATTTTTAGACAATAAAAATGCTGGATCCTGACTCCAGACTTGAACTGGGTGGTTTTATTTACGTATCAAACACCACAGGGAGGCAGAACAGCATCTCCAGGAATTGCTTCATTTCTGTTTCTATTTCCCAGTAAAAACTCCAGAGTTGGGGGAGGGCAGAGGAATGAAGGACAGGGATTCCTTCCAACCACAATCACTGAGAGGGATGTTAGTTATCTATTGCTTGCAACAGCGTTGAACTTTGAAATCCCAAACTCCAATGATCTTTGAAAGACATTTTCACAGACACAAAACAAAAAGCAAAGTCCAAAACCTTTTTTCCTATGATTTTATAACCCCGCAAAATTCTTTAAAACTGAGTTTTCATATACTTTGCCCCTATCCAGACCCTAAAACTAATCTCTACAATTTCTAAATCCAAACAATTCAAAACTATTTTAAAAATGTCTAAACCAAAATCATTGAAATTTGGACAGGGATTAGGGCACCAACACCAAAAGAAAAAATACTGATGTTTTGTTTTCTTGATGAGATAGCCTACTTTCTGTATTTTTCGGAGTATAAGACACACCTTAGTTTTGGGGGAGGTATATAGGGAGGGGGGGACCTGCTTACCAAGAATTCATCTGGCTAACATCCTTAGTCTGGTCAGCTTTAATGTATTTCATTCCCTGTTTAGGGCTTTAAAAAACATTATTCTGAGGGGGTAGCAATGAAAACAAGCCTGCAAAGATTTAGGACTGGGGGGGGGGAGAGAAACCTTATGAGGAAGTAGCAATGAAAAAATTCTGCAAGCATGGGCTTACAGTGATTTATTGATTTATTTATTGATTTATTTATTGATTTATTGATTAATTGATTGGATTTGTATGCCGCCCCTCTTCGGAGACTGGGGCGGCTAACAGCAATAATAAAACAGCATATAATTATAATAAAAGTTAGTGATAAATGGGGTGTGATGATTTAATTGATTTCAGAGTAAAAGAGATACATGGAAGAAGAGGGGAAAAGGGGTTTTGCTTATCCTCCTTTTCCTCTTTTCTTATTTCCTTCTTTTCTTCTTCTGTCCTTTTTTATTTTTTTATTCTTTTATTTACTTACTAAAAGGAATTATTAATCGGGCTAATTGGGACATTTAGGATAAATTATTTGGATTTCTCTCCTTTGTTGGATCCCTGTAACAGTTAGATAAAATTTAAGACTTAGTTGTTATGATTGGGAATTCTGGTTTCTTTCTTTTCTTTTTTAAAGGGCGACTACAATAAAAGTAATGGTAAGAAATATATATGACATTGAGATTAAGGATATATTGAGCAGATTGAAGCATGACAGCCTAGATGATCAGATGTAATAAGAAAAGAAGCAGCTAAAATAAACTGTATTAGTTAATAGCTTTTTAAATGCATGTAAGAAATTTGAATAATTATTTTTTTATCCATATGTCAAAAGTACAGGAGGTAGCACTGGATGGATTATGAATACCCAATTCAAAAATTTTATTATTGCATTGTATTTTAAGATTGATGGTATATTATATTGCATATGTGATTGGTGTGGAGAGGAAAAAAAATCCTGCAAAAAAAAGAGAGAAAAAAAATCCTGCAAGCCTGGAAGATCAGTTCTGTAAACCTCTTAGAGAACGCTGTAAAGTACTGTGACGCGGTACATAAGGCTAAATGCTAATGCTGTCAATAGCACCTCATTAGGACTGTGGGAAAAAGCTTCAAAAAAGCTACATTTGGAGTATAAGACCCAAATTCTCAGCCTCTTAGGAGAGTGAAAGGTGCATCGTGTACTCTGAATAATATATTTCAGGAACAATGTTTTCCCCAGCTTTGATTTGGGTAACTCAGCTAAGCAAATTGGGGGGACGGGGACAGAGGGAGGAGAGAACCTTGCAATTTAGCGACATAAAGGAGTGGCAGATCGTTGAATATGTAATTTCTATGGGGGAAATGGAAATGTTTACTTTGGAGAGGACTGGCAAGGGACGTGAGTTAAAATAGTATAACGGTGTAGTTTCTGCTGATGGATGGTTCTACAGAAAGCCCTGGGAATGAAATAGGAGGTGAAGCTGGATTTTGAAGAGGTAGAGACAACCGTGATGCTTTCCACTGGACAAGATAATTTATATCCCAGCTTTATTTTTCAATGCACAATTCAAGTTGGCAAATACTACTATCCTTGTTCTTCCATTTTCCCCTTTACAACAACTTTGTGGGGTAGTTGGACTAAGAGAGTGATGCTGGTGTCACCAATTGGCTTTCAAAGTTAAGGTGGGACCAGAACTCTCAGTCTCCTGGTGATTGGCCCAAAGTTACCCAGCTGACTTTCATGCCTAAGGCAGGTTTAGAACTCAAGTCTCCTTAACCACTAACCAAACCTGGTGGTCTAGAATTAGAAACTGGCAATTTTGGTAGGAACTGGCAATTTTGGTAGGAAACAAACTGAGAACAAGCTAATTGCAGGTTCCTATTAACTTTTGCAGAGAGACAGTAAAACGTCTAACTTTACTGTGATCAAAGACCTAATAATATATTACCGTTTTCTTTGAATTTTGCTTCCCTACAAAACCCACCCTGAGTGGAGATGTGCTTTATAAGAACTGTGAAAAAGAAACTCACATTGAAGGAGGGAGGGGACATCATGCTTATTTTGGACTCTTCCCGAGCATTCAGAATAAAACTTTGAAATGATATCTGCATCTGGTGTAAGTAATTGGGTGGGCTACGAAGCCCCAGTATTTCTGGGACAATAGTCTCAATTCACTAGCTCAAGTAAAGGCTGTATTGCTCAGTAGGTAATTCGGAAAAAAGAGATTGCTTATTTCCCACCTCACCTTAAAGAATGAAGAAATTTGGGGGGGGGATTATGTTGATATTCTATTAAAAGAAAACTCCCAGAACCCCAGATAAGTTTCTTTCTATGGGTAGTGTAGTATGTATCTCCAGAGAAGGCTCTTCCCCTGGGTCCCGCCAGGCGACATTGTTTAATCGATGGGACCCGGAGAAGATCCACTCTGTGGGACCTAACTGGTCGCTGGGATTCGTGCAGCAGAAGGGGGTCCCTGAGGTAATCTGGTCCGGTGCCATGAAGGGCTTTATAGGTCATAACCAACACTTTGAATTGTGACTGGAAACTGATCGGCAACCAATGCAGACTGCGGAGTGTTGGTGTAACATGGGCATATTTGGGAAAGCCCATGATTGCTCTCGCAGCTGCATTCTGCACGATCTGAAGGGATTATGTTGATATTCTATTAAAAGAAAACTCCCAGAACCCCAGATAAGTTTCTTTCTATGGGTAGTGTAGTATGTATCTCCAGTTTTTGTTGGAAAGGAAGAAATGAAAACGTTGTAAAAACATTGAGGCAGGCATGGGTTAGCAGGTTAGATTCTTATAAAAAGCACACAACAAATCTGTTTTAAGGACACTTCTTGTTTCATTACTATATTTTACATCACCCTTTTTATAAATAACTCAACTTAACCTAAACTTACCTACTAGTATTTTTTCCTTCAGTTTTCTCCCCAACACCACTGTGAAATGCGTTAGGCTGAAGGAGACTGATCGGTCCAAAATCATCCAACTGATTTTAAAAATATTTTACATATACAGTGGTACCTCTGCTTAGGAACTTAATTTGTTCCGTGACCAGGTTTTTAAGTAGACAAGTTTGTAAGAAGAAGCAATTTTTCCGATAGGAATCAATGTCCAAGCAAATAATGCGTGCAATTGGGGAAACCACAGGGAGGGTGGAGGCCCTGTTTCCTCCCAGGAGATTCGTAGAGAGGCCCCACGGAGGCTTCTCCCTGCCTTTTTTGGCCCTGTTTCCTCCCAGGACATTCCTAGAGATGCCCCACGGAGGCTTCTCCCTGCCTTTTTTGGCCCTGTTTCCTCCCAGGACATTCCTAGAGATGCCCCACGGAGGCTTCTTCCTGCCATTTTTGGCCCTGTTTCCTCCCAGGAGATTCCTAGCGAGGCCTCACGGAGGCTTCTCCCTGCCTTTTCTGGTTACAGTTTCGGAGGCTCGGGTTTGTAAGTGGAAAATGTTTCTTGAGAAGAGGCAAAAAAATCTTGAACACCTAGTTCTTAAGTAGAGGCGTTCTTGGGTAGAGATACCACTGTACTGATATTGATCTTGGGGTGCTGGGTTTTGCTTTTTGTTTTTGTAATGGGCTGTGAAGTTAAATAAAATGCACTTTTTGCATAGAACCTAATCCTGATCTGAGCATAAGGGCCACTAAAGTGGCAGGTAGAATTGAGTCAAAATCTCTGTGAGACATGGTTGCACTCAACACATATGTAGGGAAACTTCCTCCTCAGTAGATCCTCTTTGAAGCTTGCTTGTAAGGAGGGTGTTCTCTGAAAGGATTGTGTGTGTTATATCCTCGCTGGAGTGAAGGACTGCAATCTTAAAGTAAGAACGATTCTTTATTGAACAGGAGGTAACGGTTTACAGAACAGAACAAGACAAAACATGGCCGTGCCTGGCAGCTATATATATGCCGGGCTGCCAGGCTGAGCCAACCAATCACCTTGCAGTATTTTCCCGCCCAAGGAATGTGGGGCGGGTACAAGGCCTAACTGTCCTCTGGACACAACAGTGTGTTTCATTTCTTTTCCCTCTCTCGTCTGCTACAGAGAATGCTGCAAGCAGATACAGCCAACTTGACCTCCCAGGTGACTGAGCTAACGGCTCGCGTGCGTCTGAAAGAATTTGAAAATAAAGTTCTAGAAGGTGAGAAGAGCTGGTGTGTGTGTGTATTGTTTCCATACTTCCCAACTCAAGCAATGGAATGAAATTACAAATAGGAGTCCTTGACTTATGACTAACTGTGGCCAGAATTACAATTGTAAATTGTGCTAGACATTAAGTAAGTCATCACTACCTGATTTTAGGACATTTTTTGCAGAGGTCATGAAATGCCAAGAGCATTAAGCAAATGCCACAGTCATTAAACAAATCTATTGTCCTCAATGGGTAGGGTGCTTTTTTTTTTACTGGGCACTAGAAGCAAATCCGCTGCCAGCAAAAAAATAATAATAAATGTTAAATTGCACTCACATGGCCATAAATGTCGGCCGATTGCTAAGCGTTCAAATATGTTCATAGAGCGCTGCATAGCTGTATAGAGTGCTGGTGAGACCACATTTGGAATACTGTGTTCCGTTCTGGATGCCTCACCTACAAAAAGATATTGACAAAATTGAACGGGTCCAAAGACGGGCTACAAGAATGGTGGAAGGTCTTAAGCATAAAACTTATCAAGAAAGACTTAAAAACTCAATCTGTAGTCTGGAGGACAGAAGGAAAAGGGGGGACATGATCGAAATATTTAAATATGTGAAAGGGTTAAATAAGGTCCAGGAAGGAAGTGTTTTTAATAGGAAATACAAGAACAAGGAGGCACAATCAGAGGTTAGTTGGGGGAAAGATCAAAAGCAACATGAGAAAATATTATTTTACTGAAAGAATAGTAGATGCTTTGAACAAACTTCCAGCAGACTTGGTTGGTAAATCCACAGTAACTGAATTTAAACATGCCTGGGATAAACATATATCCATCCTAAGATAAAATACAGGAAATCGTATAAGGGCAGACTAGATGGACCATGAGGTCTTTTTCTGCCGTCAGTCTTCTATGTTTCTATGTTCACAAGACTGATGGTGATGTCAGAACTTTGAATCTGGGTCATAAGTTTCTTTATTATCTTTCTTGTTTTCTTTTTTGGTCAGTTGTAACTTTAAATGGTTGCTAGGAGACCAGTTGTACAGGCGGTCAAGGTCTTTGCCCATCAGATATGATCGCTCTACCAAATTGAGCAGAATTGAGCCAAATTTGGCAGGAAGGAGGAAACTGGCAGAAGAAAGATTGCCTTAGAAATTAGGTCTGGATTTAGCCAGGGTCTGTGGGGAGGGGAAGTGCCTATGAAAATAGAAGGGAATGGTAGCTTAGAACAGGGGTCTCCAAACTCGTCAAGTTGACCAGGATGGCTGGCTGGGGAATTCTGGGAATTGAAGTCCGCAAGTCTTAAGGTTGACAAGTTGGAGATATCCTGTGTGGCAGGGGTCCCCAAACTTGGCAACTTTAAGACTTGTGGACTTCAACTCCCAGAATTCTCCAGCCAACATAGCTAGCTGAAGAATTCTGGGAGTTGAAGTTCATATGTCTTAAAGTTGCCATGTTTGAAGACCTCTGCTGTGTAGGAGGTTATTGACTACTCCAGCCTTAAATCTGCTTCTCTTCTGGTCACATGACCCAGAGAAGAGCTCTTGGAGAGAATTCCAAAAAGGTTCTACACTTTTTCCTTTTTAAAAAAAAAGAAAAGAAAAGAAACTTTCTATTAATAAGAATGGAGGTTTTCAAGAAGAGATTGGACGGCCATTTGTCTGGAATGGCATAGGCCAAGTGATGGCAACCCCTTTTTTTGCTTGGGTGCCAGAAGAGCACACTTGCGTGCCCACAATGCAATGCTCTCCCTCCATGCATGTGCACACACACACACCCGCTGCCTCCCTCTGCACATGCATGAAGCGTAGACATCAGAGAGTTATTGTTAATGGCGAATATTCTGAGCAGAGTCAAGTTACAAGTGGTGTGCCACAAGGGTCTGTTCTGGGTCCTATTCTTTTTAATATGTTTGTGAGTGACATAGGGGAAGGTTTGGTAGGGAAGGTTTGCCTATTTGCCGATGACTCTAAAGTGTGCAATAGGGTTGATATTCCTGGAGGGGTCTGTAATATGGTAAATGATTTAGCTTTACTAGATAAATGGTCAAAGCAATGGAAACTGCAGTTTAATGTTTCCAAATGTAAAATAATGCACTTGGGGAAAAGGAATCCTCAATCTGAGTATTGCATTGGCAGTTCTGTGTTAGCAAAAACTTCAGAAGAGAAGGATTTAGGGGTAGTGATTTCTGACAGTCTCAAAATGGGTGAGCAGTGTGGTCGGGCAGTAGGAAAAGCAAGTAGGATGCTTGGCTGCATAGCTAGAGGTATAACAAGCAGGAAGAGGGAGATTGTGATCCCCTTATATAGAGCGCTGGTGAGACCACATTTGGAGTGATGTGTTCAGTTCTGGAGACCTCACCTACAAAAAGATATTGAACGGGTCCAAAGACGGGCTACAAGAATGGTGGAAGGTCTTAAGCATAAAGCGTATCAGGAAAGACTTAATGAACTCAATCTGTATAGTCTGGAGGACAGAAGGGAAAGGGGGGACATGATCGAAACATTTAAATATGTTAAAGGGTTAAATAAGGTTCAGGAGGGAAGTGTTTTTAATAGGAAAGTGAACACAACAACAAGGGGACACAATCTGAAGTTAGTTGGGGGAAAGATCAAAGGCAACATGAGAAAATATTATTTTACTGAAAGAGTAGTAGATCCTTGGAACAAACTTCCAGCAGACGTGGTTGGTAAATCCACAGTAACTGAATTTAAACATGCCTGGGATAAACATATATCCATTGTAAGATAAAATACAGGAAATAGTATAAGGGCAGACGAGATGGACCATGAGGTATTTTTCTGCCGTCAGTCTTCTATGTTTCTATGCATGCAGGCCTCACTGAAGCATCTGGGTTTTCAGTAGGCCCGTTGAGCCCTTTTTTTGCCCCCAGGAAAGGCTTTTCCTCCAGGAAAGCCTCTGGAGCCTGTGGATGCTGAAAAATGGCTCAACGGGCCATTTTGTAAGACTGCAAATTTTAATTGGTTAATTGTTTAAGCATATGCTAACAAGATGCTCAAGGTAATGGGGGATTTCTTTTTTAAAAAATGGAAAATTGAATTTACTTGGTCGGTAAAAATGCAAGAGAGCAGGTGTGCTATGAAAACAGCCTTCTTCCCGCACAATGCCTCTTTCAGGAGGATGCATGCATTTGCTAAAACAAGGATTAAAAGATGGAGAGGGACAGACAGATTTGATTGAATCTTTTCTGGGATAGTGTTGTGGTTAGCTCTGGCCCAGCTCCTGCCCCAAGGACTGTGGATGTGGGGGAGACATCCACATGCTGCAGGCCTGTTTCCCCCCCCCCCTCGGTGGAATCTGCTGATGAAGGCTCCTCTGACCAAGAAGACATGAGTGACAGGGAGGAGGAGAGTGTGGCAGACAGCTCAGAAGGAGATCAATTATCTAGCTCCTCCTTGGATTCAGAACAAGAGTTAATGATACAGCCACGCATGCGGAGAGCGATGCATAGGCAGCAACAACTGAGAGATTATTATCAAAGAAAATGAGGCCACCTTTGGTTGGGTGGGGCTGTGGTCATTAGTGAGGTTGCTATAAATAGCAGCCTGTAGGTTTGGCCATTGTGGAGGATTATCTGATCGTTGTGTTTCATGCCTGCCTTGCTGAATTCGACCTTTGTGTGCTGATTTTCCCCCGCTTTGAAACTAAACCAGAGCAAAGTGTGTTTCACTTTGTCAAAGAAGAAGGACTGTGAATTGCCTCACAGCTGCAAGCTAAGTATCACAGAACTGATAAGGGACTTGTACAAATTACCAGTTTGTTTGGAGAGGAGTGCTCTTTGCTATACAAAAAGAGGGCTTAGTTTAAGTGAATTTTCATTATAAAGAACATTGTTTTGAATTTTCAAACGTGTGTGTGTCTGAAATTTGTACCTGTGAATTTTTGGGAGGAGTCTACCAGAGAGCCCGACAGAACAGATAGTAGCAGAATTTATTTATTTTTTTGATATGTGGTCAGTTGATTTGGACCTTCTTATCTAGCTCAGTTTCTGCCTGGAAACCACTTTTGGACTTTTTACTTGAAATTGAAAGGAATGAAACTTTTATTTGTTAGTTTATTTGTTACATTTATACAAGACAACTCTGTACTGGTCTGGTTTGGGGACTTGGTGATTAGAACTATATATGATTATAGAAATACTATTTATATTTGTATCCGCCTTGAAGAAAGTTGGAAGTTACTCTTTTATTACTTCCCACCCCTTTCCCCCTCTTCTACACTCCTAATTTTGTTATTTTTCTGACCTTTTCTTTTTCTAATTTCCTTCTTTCTGTTTGTTTATATTTTATCCTTTGTTGATATCTAATAAGTGTTTTTTGTAATTGCATTGGCGGTTATAGTAGCTCTTCTTTTATATACTGTAGTAGCTCTTTATAGTATTATATAGTAGCTATATAGTATATAGTAGCTCTTTACAACAGCTCTTCTCTTTTTTGCCTTCCGTCTGTCAGATGAACTTGCGCTCTTGAGAAATTGGACTCAGAAGCTTCAGGATTTAATGTAAGTAAATTTTGCATCTACAAATAGTCCTCATCTTACAACCATTAGCTTAGTGATTTCGGCGTTTCAATGGCCCTTTAAAAATTGACCAGTTTTCATACCTACGACACTTGTAGCATTCCCACCGGTCACATGATTAAAATTTAGACATTTGGCAACTGATCCTTGTTTATGATTCTTTCAGTGTCCTGAGATCTGAAAGTCATGTGATCACCTTTTGTGAACTAACAAGCAAACTCAATAGACAAAGTCGGTTTAATTTAACAACTGGGTTACTACCTTCGCTACTGCAGTGATTCACTTAAATGCGGCAAAAAAAGGTCATAATCTGTTGCCTTTTAATCACTACACCAAATTGCCTGTTAACAATTCTTGATTAGCAGTAGAAATTTTGGGCTCCATTGTGATCCTAAGTCAGTGATGACAAACCTATGGCACGGGTGCCACAGGTGGCACGCAGAGCCATATCTGCTGGCACGCAAGCCGTTGTCCTAGCTCAGCTCCAACGTCCATGTGTGTGCCGGCCAGCTGATTTTTGGTTCATACAGAGGCTCTGGAAGGGCGTTTTTAGCTTCCAGAGAGCCTCCGGGGGGATGGGGGTGTTTTTACCCTCTCTCAGCTCCAGGGAAGCCTTTGGAGCCTGGGGAGGGCAAAACACACACCTACTGGTCCCACCAGAAGTTGGAAACAGGCCATTTCTGGCCTCCAGGGTGCCTCCAGAGGGCGGGGGAAGCTGTTCTTCCCCTGACGTTGAATTATGGGTGTGGGCACTCACACATACATGATAGCATGCACGCACGCTCTTTCGGCACCTGAGGGGAAAAAGGTTCATTATCACTGACCTAAGTGAAGGACTACTTAAAATTTATTGATAATATGACCATTGGGGTGAGGTAGGACTCCATTGTGAATGTGAAGCTTGGACTAAGATTGAGCCAGCCCAAACTCGTCTGCCGCACAAATCCCAGCAGCAGATAGGTCCCACAGAGTTGGCCTTCTCCAGGTCCCGTCGACCAGATAATGTCGTCTGGCGGGGCCTAGGGGAAGAGCCTTCTCTGTGGTGGGCCCAGCCCTCTGGAATCAGCTCCCTCCAGAGATTCAAACTGCCCCCACCCTCCTCGCCTTTCGTAAGATAATAATAATCATCATCATCATCGAGCTGCAACAACTCTGGCATAAGCCAGTGAAAGTGATCCCAGTGGTACTTGGCATGCTGGGCGCACTGCCAAAGGATCTCAGCGGACATTTGAAAACCATCGGAATTGACAAAATCTCCATCTGTCAATTGCAAAAGGCCGCTTTACTGGGATCGGCACACATAATTCGCCGCTACATCACACAGTCTTAGGTGCTTGGGAAGCGCCCGACTGGTGATGAAATACGAAATCCAGCATAGTGATCTCGTTTGCTGTGTTGTATTGACATAATAATAATAATAATAATAATAATAATAATAATAATAATAATAATAATAAATACTTGACTTACTCAACTGACTTTCTGTTTTTGTCTTTCTTATAGCAACCGCCAGAAGGATGTTATTGTCCATTTGCAGCAGCAGCAGTGGTTGACACGCAACTGTGGTCACCAAGTCCATCTCCACGTTGGGCTAACCTCCATGTTGCTCGCCTCTATTGTCACCTTTTCGGTTTAAGAAGCACAGTTGGACATTACGTGTTGACACAAAGTGAAAACAACCAATGCTTTGCTTTTTCATATCAGCGGCTTCCTTGGTGCCACTTTTCTGACGCCATATCTAGCATATCACCTGGGAGGATGAGGGTGTTAACATTATCTAGAACAGGGGTAGGCAAAGTTGGCTCTTCTATAACTTGTGGACTTCAACTCCCAGGATTCCTGAGCCAATCATGCTAGCTCAGGAATTCTGGGAGTTGAAGTCCACATATCATAGAAGAGCCAACTTTGCCTACCCCTGATCTAGAGTAATGGTTCTCTTGAAGCGTGGACTTCAAGTTCCAGAATTCCTCAGCCAGCCATCTTGGTCGAGGAATTCTGGGAGTTGAAGTCCACATCTTTCCAAGTGGTCAAGATGAAGAAACCCCGATCTAGAATAAATACAGTGGTGTCTGCAGCAGGTGGTTTTAAAAAATAAGCATGGTGGCCACAGTCACAAATCCACATTGTGTATTTGGAACACCATCTGGCCACCATTTTTAAAAAAAATTTAACCACATCTTACAGATATCCCTGCTATATAACCAAACTATGGAGCAAATCCTTAATTTAAAAAAATTAAGGACTATTCAGAAATGTACCTTTCTTATCCCAATGTAATTCCTCCCCTATAATACCCCCCACTCTCCCAATCTTAAGTTCAGCCATGCTTAAGTTATTAGTTTATTTTTCCTGGAATTCAGGAAAGGCAATAAATGTTTTATTCATATTAAAGTGTCTATCCCAGAATTAGGAAAGAAAGGGGTGAATCAGTTGTGATTTCTGTCAGCTCTTTGGGATTTAAATTCTGCTATATTCACTTTCTGCCTTACTTTTTATTGTTTTAAAAAAAAATATTAAAGTTTGTATGCAGCTTTATGTGCATGTCATCTAACATGCATAATTTTGCCTGATCTGCATCGCTTGCACCTTAATTGTAATTTTATGTTATTTTAACTCTTTTGTCCACTTTGACTTTGACTTTGCCTTTTGGATTGTTTTGTATAAAAAAGCGGGTAATAAATTTAAATAAAACAGGTGTGTGTTTAATGCTTGTTGGAGAGAAGTGTATTGCAAAGTTTAAGGTTCATGCCAACAAAAGAAAAAGGATAGTGTTTTTAGGCAGCATAAAAAATGCAAAACTAAGATGGCTCCCTGAATGTTTCTAGCGAAATGAATTCCCAGCCTTAAATTGTGGGACATTCATTCCAGCAAATGCAGTTTTCCCCAAAATCAGATAACTGTTAATGACAGACAGCCCCTTTCTATATAGAAATCTAACAACGGTTGTCCTGCAATTGTCCCAGAAAGCTCCTGTCCTTTACCTGCCACACAAGCCCAATAACCATACCAGAGAGGGGGGAAGGATTAAGACACTTATTTGCAAATAAAAGGTTACCCAGAAGCAGATTCCAAAGTGGGCACCCTACAGCTTGCAGTGGTCTCCATTTTATTCAATTTCAAAAAGCATACATTGCCATGAACCAATCATGAAAACATACATTGAATTCAGCTAATACGAAGCAGCATCATGTTTATTCAGAACTTGTCTTATAACTGGTCACTTAGTGAGGATGGTGGAAGGAGCATAAAACGTATCAGGAAAGACTTAATGAACTCAATCTGTATAGTCTGGGGGACAGAAGGAAAAGGGGAGACATGATCGAAACATTTAAAGATGTTAAAGGGTTAAATAAGGTCCAGGAGGGAAGTGTTTTTAATAGGAAAATGAACACAAGAATAAGGGACACAATCTGAGGTTATTTGGGGGAAAGATTAGAAGTAATGTGAGAAAATATTATTTCACTGAAAGAGTAGTAGATGCTTGGAACAAACTTCCAGCAGACGTGGTTGGTAAATCCACAGTAACTGAATTTAAACATGCCTGGGATAAACATATATCCATCCTAAGATAAAATACAGAAAATAGTATAAGGGCAGACTAGATGGATCATGAGGTCTTTTTCTGCTGTCAGTCTTCTATGTTTCTAATTCTATGTATATATTCCATATGTGTACATACATATTACACACAGGCACACAGAAATATATATTATCTACTATATAAAGTGTATGTATACACATGCACACACAGCTCTTCTAAAATTATACACATTCAACCTCATTTACTGTGATAGGAAAAAACATACTCAGAGCCCAGAAGGGAAAAAAACAAAAAAATATCAAAATTTTTCTACCGGTTCTGCGTACCTGAGCATACCTGTAGAAGTCCCTCACTGATATCATCCCTTTTGCCAGTTAGAATCAGAGAACATTGGCGGCAGAAAAAGACCTCATGGTCCATTTAGTCTGCCCTTATACTATTTCCTGTATTTTATCTTAGGATGGATATACAGTATGTTTATCCAAGTCATGTTTAAATTCAGCTACTGTCTATTTACCAACCACGTCTGCTGGAAGTTTGTTCCAAGCATCTACTACTCTTTCAGTGAAATAATATTTTCTCACGTTGCTTCTGATCTTTCCCCTAACTAACCTCAGATGGTGTCCCCTTGTTCTTGTGTTCACTTTCCTATTAAAAACACTTCCCTCCTGAACCTTATTTAATCCTTTCACATATTTAAATGGTAGGAAAGAGCTTGGCAACATTAAGGGTGGTACACAAGTCCAAAAGCATGACTCCTAGGTTTAACAGTCTAAAATTGGCCAGAGCAAAACAAAGAAATCGTACTCTACGGTTGAGATTTTAAAAAGGCAAAAGAGGTGTGGGTTAATAAGGAAGAGGTTACATTTGAGTTTCTCCGGACTCCTCTCGATGTGATCTTTCTTAGGCTCATCGCTGAATATACTGCAACGAACACTATTGTGGTTCTTTTTATTGTGGTTTGCGGTAAGCCACAGATGAAGGGTTTCTCTTGCTTTGGGGCGGCCCACGCAGAGCAATTTTAGCAAATGAGAAACAGGCAGAGTTCGCAGTACATCAACAGAGAGCGAGTTCTAAGAAAACCTCCACCTGAGCGAGCCATGGAGCCCTCGGCCACGCGAGCCACGCTGAAAGTGCTGGGTCTGTGCGCCCTTTTGCTTCTCCTGGTGGCTGCAGTGACCATCTCGGTGGCTGTGATGGCGAGGCAATCCGAAGCATCCCGCCAGCTGAGAGGGTGCCAGGAACGGGCATCGAACGAGACAGCAGCCCTGGCACTGCGAGTGGCCGAGCTGGAGCAGGAAAGCACCAGGCGAGAGAAACAACTGGAGAAGTTGGCCCAGAGGGAGAAAGACCTGCAGAAGCAACTGAGCCAAGCCAAAGAGGGCAAGAAGAGACTTAATGCCACCTTGATGGGCTGCTTGGATAACATGGTAGGTGTGGGGGCAGTGGGGAATGACCTTTGGGGACAGATGCTGGAAGCTGATTATAGGGTTCCTCTATGATCTGATGGCAGAAAAAGACCTCACGGTCCATCTAGTCTGCCTTTATACTATTTCCTGTATTTTATCTTAGGATGGGTATATGTTTATCCCAGGCATGTTTAAATTCAGTTACTGTGGATTTACCAACCACGTCTGCTGGAAGTTTGTTCCAAGGATCTACTACTCTCTCAGTAAAATAATATTTTCTCATGTTGCTTTTGATCTTTTCCCCAACTAACTTCAGATTGTGTCCCCTTGTTCTTGTGTTCACTTTCCTATTAAAAACACTTCCCTCCTGAACCTTATTTAACCCTTTGACATATTTAAATGTTTTGATCATGTCCCCCCTTTTCCTTCTGTCCTCCAGACTATACAGATTGAGTTCATTAAGTCTTTCCTGATACATTTTATGCTTAAGACCTTCCACCATTCTTGTAGCCCGTCTTTGGACCCGTTCAAATTTTGTTTGTTTGTTTGTTTGTCTGTCTGTCTGTCTGTCTGTCTGTCTGTCTGTCTGTCTGTCTGTCTGTCTGTCTGTCTGTCTGTCTATTTATTTATTTATTTATTTATTTATTTATTTATTTATTTATTTATTTATTTATATGCCGCCCCTCTCCGAAGACTCGGGGCGGCTCACAACAGCAATAAAAACAGTGGAACAAATCTAATATTAAAAACATATAAAATATCTTGTCAATATCTTTTTGTAGGTGAGGTCTCCAGAACTGAACACAGTATTCCAAATGTGGTCTCACCAGCACTGTATATAGCGGGTTCACAATCTCCCTCTTCCTGCTTGTTATACCTCTAGCTATGCAGCCAAGCATCCTACTTGCTTTCCCTACCGCCTGACTGCACTGTTCACCCATTTTGAGACTGTCCGAAATCACTATCCCTAAATCCTTCTCTTCTGAACTTTTTGCTAACACAGAACTGCCAATACAGTACTCAGATTGAGGCTTCCTTTTCCCCAAGTGCATCATTTTACATTTGGAAACATTAAACTGCAGTTTCCATTGCTTTGACCATGTATCTAGTAAAGCTAAATCATTTACCATATTACAGACGCCTCCAGGAATATCAACCCTATTGCACAAGGGATAAAATAATGTGCTGAAGCTAAACAGACTAAGGATGCTAACCAGATGAATATCTGGTAAGCAGATACTTTTTTCCTGTTTTCCTCCCCAAAAGCTAAGGTGCGTCTTATACTCCAGTGCATCTTATATTCTGAAAAATATGGTAAATTTAATAAGTAAGTAAAAAAAAAAACCCAGAGATTTATTCTTGCAAAGTGTTTGGAGCAACTTTTCCATGCCATCGGTACTCACTGTATTGGTACATTGAATACTTTGTTCTGTACAAAGTTTCTACTAGTTTTTTTCTCATCATAGAAACATAGAAGACTGACGGCAGAAAAAGACCTCATGGTCCATCTAGTCTGCCCTTATACTATTTCCTGTATTTTATCTTACAATGGATATATGTTTATCCCAGGCATGTTTAAATTCGGTTACTGTGGATTTACCAACCACGTCTGCTGGAAGTTTGTTCCAAGGATCTACTACTCTTTCAGTAAAATAATATTTTCTCATGCTGCCTTTGATCTTTCCCCCAACTAACTTCAGATTGTGCCCCCTTGTTCTTGTGTTCACTTTCCTATTAAAAACACTTCCCTCCTGAACCCTATTTAACCCTTTAACATATTTAAATGTTTCGATCATTTCCCCCCTTTCCCTTCTGTCCTCCAGACTATACAGATTGAGTTCATGAAGTCTTTCCTGATACGTTTTATGCTTAAGAGCTTCCACCATTCTTGTAGCCCGTCTTTGGACCCGTTCAATTTTGTCAATATCTTTTTGTAGGTGAGGTCTCCAGAACTGAACATTCCTATCCTCCGTCTCCTCCCACTTAGGACTGCATGACTGTAACTTGTTGCTTGTATCCTTAAGATTTTTATTAATATTGATTGTTTCTTCATTGCTTATTTGACCTCTATGACCATCATTAGGTGTTGTACCTCATGATTCTTGACAAATGTATCTTTTTTCTTTTATGTACACTGAGAGCATATGCACCAAGACAAATTCCTTGTGTGTCCAATCACACTTGGACAATAAATGATTCTATTCTAAAAGTTGAATGTGCACAACAGAATGTAAAATTGATTTCAATCAATTTCACAGAAGTTGCTTCCCAACTGTTTGGAACCCATATCGCATCTCAGACATTAACACCCTTGAAAATGTCCAAAGATACTTCACCAGAAGAGCCCTTCACTCCTCCACTCGAAATAGAATACCCTACGAGACTAGACTTTCAATCCTGGGCCTAGAAAGTTTAGAACTAAGACGCCTTAAACAAGATCTAAGTATTGCACACAAGATCATATGCTGCAACATCCTGCCTGTCGGTGACTACTTCAGCTTCAACCACAACAACACAAGAGCACACAACAGATTTAAACTTAATATTAACTGCTCCAAACTTGACTGTAAAAAATATGACTTTAGTAACCGAGTTGTCGAAGCGTGGAACTCATTACCGGACTCCATAGTATCATCCCCAAATCCCCAATACTTTACCCTTAGATTATCCACGGTTGACCTATCCAGATTCCTAAGAGGTCAGTAAGGGGCGAGTACAAGTGCACTAGAGTGCCCTCCGTCCCCTGTCCTATTGCTCTCCTATATCTCCTATACCTTTCTTCTCTTCCTATATCTCTTCTTCTATTCTTTCAGTGATATGTTCTATTCCTATAACTTCTCTTCTATTATTTCTCAGATATACTTTACTATGAGTATCTCCTCTATAACCTTCAACATGTATTTTACTATGTGTATATAGATATATACACCCACTAAAACCCTCATTGTGTATTGGACAAAATAAATAAATAAAAATAAAAAGAAGACATTTAATGTCCTGTGTCTATGTTTGATACCCATCAAGCATAGACACAGAAATGTAAAATGCAAACATGTTTATGTGTTTTACCTTTGTTTTTGTATTTCTCTTTATCATTTCAAAAAGTTGCTGGAGAAAAAAGAAAGAAAAGTCAACCAAAAGAGCAACATTCAAACAAAAGCAAATAAAACACCCCCAGGAGCAAAACAAATTAAAGTTTAATTTGTGTGCATTGTTTAATGGACTTTGAAATTGGCCACGCCCACCTGGTCACATGATCTAGCCACTCCCACTGAACCAACCCTCCCCCTCAACAGTCTTAGGGACTATGAATTGGTCCCGTTTAAAAAGTTTGAGGACCCCTGGGTTAAGGTATATCCTGCATTGCAAATGAGCTGGACTAGATTGGTGTTTTTCAAACTGGGCAACTTTGTAGATGTGTGGACTTTGTTTCCCAAAATTCCAGGCTGGTTGGGGAATTTTTGGAGTTGAAAAACACTTGACTAGACTCTTGACTCGAAATCCTAGGCTTAGAAAGCCTAGAGGTTCGCTGCCTTAAACACGGCCTATGCGTAGCCCATAAAATCATCTGCTACAATGTCCTTCTTGCCAACGACTACTTCAGCTTCAACCACAACAATATAGGAGCACATACAGATACAAACTGAGAGTTAATCGCTCCAAACTCGACTGTAAAAAATATGACTTCAGCAACCGAGTTGTTAATGCATGGGACTCACTACTCTATTGTTTCATCACCAACCCCCCAAAACTTTACCCTTAGACTATCCACTGTCGACCTCACCCGATTCCTAAGAGGTCAGTAAAGGGCGTGCATAAGTGCACCAGCGTGCCTACCATCCCCTGTCCTAAGTTTCTCTCTTATTAGTGCCAATATCATGTATATAAACAATGTTTTGCCTATTTGCCAATGACTCTAAATTGTGCAATAGGGTTGATATTTCTGGAGGCGTCTGTAATATGGTAAATGATTTAACTTTACTAGATAAATGGTCAAAGCAATGGAAACTGCAGTTTAATGTTTCCAAATGTAAAATAATGCACTTGGGGAAAAGGAAGCCTCAATCTGAGTATTGTATTGGCAATTCTGTGTTAGCAAAAAGTTCAGAAGAGAAGGATTTAGGGGTAGTGATTTCTGACAGTCTCAAAATGGGTGAACAGTGCAGTCAGGCGGTAGGGAAAGCAAGTAGGATGCTTGGCTGCATAGCTAGAGGTATAACAAGCAAGAAGAAGGAGATTATGATCCCGCTATACAGAGCGCTGGTGAGACCACATTTGGAATACTGTGTTCAGTTCTGGAGACCTCACCTACAAAAAGATATTGACAAAATTGAACGGGTCCAAAGACGGGCTACAAGAATGGTGAAAGGTCTTAAGCATAAAACATATCAGGAAAGACTTCATGAACTCAAACTTTATAGTCTGGAGGACAGAAGGAAAAGGGGGGACATGATCGAAACATTTAAATATGTTAAAGGGTTAAATAAGGTCCAGGAGGGAAGTGTTTTTAATAGGAAAGTGAACACAAGAACAAGGGGACACAATCTAAAGTTAGTTGCGGGAAAGATCAAAAGCAACATGAGACATTATTATGTTACTGAAAGAGTAGTAAATCCTTGGAACAAACTTCCAGCAGACGTGGTTGATAAATCCACAGTAACTGAATTTAAACATGCCTGGGATAAACATATATCCATCCTAAGATAAAATACAGAAAATAGTATAAGGGCAGACTAGATGGACCATGAGGTCTTTTTCTGCCGTCAGACTTCTATGTTTCTATGTTATTTCTTTTTTCTTTTAAATATTTTTTATTGGATATAAATATTAAAAATACATTTAGAACATCGATTAGACTTATACACATATAACATAACATAAATACATATAAACAGACATACAAACAAAGCAAAAGAAAAAAGAATGAGAAATAAATTGGAAAAAGAAAAAAGGGAAAAATTAAACTTCCAAATCTCTTCTTTTTACAGTAAACTATATAAATAAATAAAATAATATTTGTAGTATACTAGTTGCATTCTTTGAATTGTCCCAAAGAATCCTGCAAAGAATCCTTTTTGCAAAGATGCACATATCTCTTGTTTAGGAAACTTATTTTTAAAACAATACTGTAGGTGAGAGAGAGCAAAGAGGTCAAAAAATGAAGGCCAGGACCGTTTATTCCTAGCCTGGCACAGACACTCTCTGGAGACATTTTCAGCTAAACCTATAATTTAGTAACGCCTCCAGGTGGCCATTAAAAGGTGGCCAGTCCCATTTAAGAAGACTAAAAAAGTAAAACTCCAGATGGAAGGAAATGCCAGAAGGAGATTGTGGGCCTGCCCTGCATCTGTAAAAAGAAGTATAAACAGACTCAATTATCAAGTTTGCAGAGAGAAAAAAACAAAAGACTGTAAATATTGAACAGGAAAATCAATCTTCTCCCCCTCATTGTTTTCAAAAGAGATGGAATAAGAGGAGGAAGGGACTTTCCAGATGTGAAGGGAATTGATAGCAAATGAATGCAATCATCAACAGGATCTCTTTCTGTTTGCATCAATTTTCATTTGGCACAGTTTCCGTGCCAATGAGTCACTTAACATTAAAAAAGGAAGCTTGTTCGGTGTGGAATCCCATCAATATTGTTGTTCTGCAGCTCAGAAATCAGCCATCCGTTTGCCTTCCTTTACCCACTGCTTAAAAGTCAATTTGCCTTCCTTTATTCCAAAGAGTGGGCTAACCTGCAAAATTTGTTAAGCCTAGAGCACACTTCTGGAACATTACTACACACCAGGGAACGTATGCATCTGTCATTCAGCGGCTGTTGCCTACCTGGTGTATTTATCCTTAAACTAAAGTGACCAGATTTTAACATTGGTAAAGAGGGACACCATTTACGGAGGGGGGGGGGGGGGGGCTTGATTAAAAATTTGATCTATATGGAGCAAAAAACCCCTCTTTTTTTGTCTCTCTCTCCCTCCCTCCCTTTCTCTCTATTTCTCTCTCCCCCCTCCCTCTTTCTTTCTCTCCCTTCCTTCCTCTCTTTCTTTCTCTCTCTCTCTCTCTCCATCCCTCTTTCTTTCTCTCCCTTCCTTTCTCTCTCTTTCCCTCACCCTTCCTCCCTCCCTCCCTCCCTTTTTTCTCTCTCTCTCCCTCTTTCTTTCTCTCCCTTCCTTCCTCTCTTTCTTTCTCTCTCTCCGTCCCTCTTTCTTTCTCTCCCATCCTTCCTCTCCCTTTTCTCTCTCTCTTTCCCTCCCCCTCCCTCCCTCCCCCTTCTCTCTCCCTCCCTCTCCCTCTTTTTCTCTCTCTCTCCCTCCCTCTTTCTTTCTCTCCCTTCCTTCCTCTCTTTCTCTCTCTCTCTCTCTCCATCCCTCTTTCTTTCTTTCTTTCTCTCCCTTCCTTTCTCTCCCTTTTCTCTCTCTTTCCCTCACCCTTCCTTCCTCCCTCCCTTCTTCTCTCTCCCTCTCTTTTTTTCTCTCTCTCTCCCTCTTTCTTTCTCTCCCTTCCTTCCTCGCTTTCTTTCTCTCTCTCCATCCCTCTTTCTTTCTCTCCCATCCTTCCTCTCCCTTTTCTCTCTCTCTTTCCCTTGCCCTCCCTCCCTCCCTCCCTCCTTCTCTCTCCCTCCCTCTCCCTATCTTTTTTTCTCTCTCTCTCCCTCCCTCTTTCTTTCTCTCCCTTCCTTCCTCTCTTTCTTTCTCTCTCTCTCTCCATCCCTCTTTCTCTCCCTTTTCTCTCTCTTTCCCTCGTCCTCCCTCCCTCCCTCTTTTTCTCTCCCTCCCTCTCTTTTTCTCTCTCTCCCTTCCTCCCTCCCTCCCCTGTCGTTTTGGCAAGGCCGGGCTCAGCAAAGGGTCAAAACCGAGAGTCCGTTTTAAGGTCGCGCCAAGTTGGAAGGAGGGTGGAGGAAGAAGAGGAGGAGGGGGGAAGGAGAAGGGGCTCAGCAGCTGAACAGCCCAGCTTTTCACAACAAAGGAGCTGGCCAGACTGATACGGGAGGCAGAGGAAGAAGGGGAAGTTCCCGAGCTGCTGAGGCTTGTCAAACGCCAGGCCGCTTCAGCTTTCTCCTACCAGCTGCTGGCTCCGCCTGCCTCTTCAGGGAGCTGCCCGCTCAGCTGGACTTGGAGGCTCCATCCGCAGCAAATCTGCCCCGGTCTTACCCAGGAGAGGGTCTACGCCAGTGGGGGCAGCTTGACGGGAGGTTCTTGTGTCTAGGTGTGCAGTGCTCTGTAGCTACGTTTTGAGGGTAGGAGTTGAAACAATTTGTGTCCAGGATGCGAGGGGTCAGTAAATATTTTCACCACCCTCTTTTTGACTCATGCAGTATACAGGTCCTCAATGAAAGGCAGGTTGGCAGCAATTGTTTTTTCTGCAGGTCCAACTTTGCTTATGTTTGGGGAAATTTGCTAAGATTTGTTGGGTGGTTGAGCTATATTACAAAGAGTTCCATCCCCCTCCCGCAACTCCCTCAGGTTTCATGCCATTAACTTCTGTCTGTCTTGCAGATCCACTTGAATGCTAGCCTGTCAACTCTTCACAGTGAAATGTCCACCCTTCAGGCAGAAGGCATGAAGACGGACAGCCAGAACAGTGTTTTGCTAGGTAAAGCATTAGGTTATTATTATTATTATGGTTCACTGCAGAGCTAGTGAGATATTTATACTAGACTGGGCATTTTAATCCACCAATTGAATCCTCTTCCCAGGAGAGGCAGATATTACTGTTTGATGATATACTGCTCAGAAAAGCAAAGGGAACACTCCAAGAACACATCCTCGATCTGAATGAATGAAATATTCTCATTGACTACTTCGTTCTGTACAAAGTTGAATGTGCACCACAGCAGGTGAAATTGATTGCCAATCAGTGTTGCTTCCTAAGTGAACAGTTTGATTTCATAGAAGATTGATTGATTGATTGATTCATTCATTCATTCATTCATTCATTCATTCATTCATTGATTCATTCATTATTAGAGTTGAAAGGGACCTTGCAGGTCATCAAGTCCAACCCCCTGCTTAAGCAGGAAATCCTACTCCATTTACTTGGAGTGATATTGTGTTGTTTAAGTGTTCCCTTTATTTTTTTGGAGCAGCGTATATTATTACTATTATTAAATTTTATCTGTTTACCCATCTCATTGCTAGAATTGATGTGCACAAAAGTTTTTTTAATGATACAAAACCCACTAAAAACGTAACTACAGAAAATCATTAAAGATATTTAAAAAATTTATGTTTATATTTATTTTTGAAACCATAAAAAACAACAGGTTGTAAAGTTATTGGACAATGAAATACATGCAGAAAGTAAGTGTGAACTGGTAAAAGATTCTATCCTGGGATATATTACTCCGATTTTGCAGGCTTTCTGCCTACCTGACTACAGTGATCCCTTGATTTTCGCGGGTTCAAACTTCACGAAACGGCTATACCACGGTTTTTCAAAAAATATTAATTAAAAAAATACTCCGCTTTTTTCCCCCTATACCACGGTTTTTCCCACCCGATGAAGTCATACGTCATCACCAAGAGTCACTTCTCTCTCTCTTTCTCTCTCTTTCCTGTCATTCTCTGCTTCAATCATTTTCTCATTTCTCTTTTTTTCTCCCCTTTTTTATATCATTTCTCTCTCTCTCTCTCTCCCTTCCACTCTCCCCCCTCTTGCTCTCTCTCTCTCTTTCTCCCTCTCTCTCTCCCTCTCTCCTTTCCATCTCGCTCTGTCTGTTGCTCTCTCTCTGTGAGAACGCCTGCCCTGCCTCTCCTGCAGCCCCCTCACTGACAAATGGGACAAAAGCGCTCTCAGCTAAGGGACTGTGAGAGGGGCGGGGCGGGCATTCTCAAAGCGCTCAGAGCGGCGAGCGGCTGAATGAGGATGAGAAGCCATAGCCGCCAGCGCTGCTGCAGGAGGACCCGTGCCCCAAGAAAGCCAGTGAGAGGGGCGGATCAGGTGGGCGGGGGGTAGCGGCGAGGGGGCCGGAGGCGCTGGGGGGGCAGGGGCGGCTGACATTCAAAACAATCTTTGCCGGCCTCCGCACTTTTGTCGTTCCCCGCCCCCAACTTCAAGCCCGGCTCCTTGCGCGGCCTTGGAGAAAGGTGCGCGGGGGGTAGTTTTTGGCTGTCCATAGCCAAAAATGGTGTTTTTACTTCCGCATCTCTACTTCGCGGAAATTCGACTTTCGCGGGCAGTCTGGGAACGCAACCCCCGCGAAAATCGAGGGAACACTGTATAGTTCTTTTTTTTTTCCATTTAAAAAGTAAAATGGGTCTCTGACAAAATTCTGAAAAAGAGATGAGCTTCTGCCATATACCTACCAGCCTTTACAACTTTGGTGTGGCCAAGAGTGGGACACAAAGCATCAACTAACATTCCAGTTACTAAATTCACCCATTTGTGACTTCTTGCAATACATGGAACTGTGAATGCATTGCGTGGGTTGGTTTCATAAAGCATTTGAATTTTTTTTTTGCTTCCACGCACACACAGAGCAAAAAAAAACCACACCCTGAAATCTCGCACATGTGCACACATCCCCTCGCGAGATTTTGTTTCCTGTGCATACACAGAAGCAAAAGCACACTGGGACGTGTGTGCATTCACGCAAGCTAATTAAAGCTGTGAACGCAGCAATCACTACCAGTGCGTTGCCCTTTACTGTACCGGTAGAAACACGCTACTGCCATCACTGCACTAGACCAGGGGTAGGAAAAATTGGCTCTTCTATGATTTGTGGACTTCAACTCCCAGAATTCCTGAGTCAATCATGCCAGCTGAGGAATTCTGGGGGTTGAAGTCCACATGTTATAGAAGAGCCAACTTTGCCTACCCAGGTCTAGACCAACCTGATTCTAAGGAGTTAAGGGAGACCAAAGCATCTGTCTATTTCCCCTTAGCTTCAGGGAGTCAAAACCTCTAACCCATGTTGGATGCAGGGTCCTTGGCTTGAAGCCCTTTCTCTTTCCTGTTTCCCGAAGTGGAGATGACCAAACTCGAAGAGAAACTGGAGGAAGCGGTTGGCGCACGAGACGTTGTAGAGGCAGAGAAAGGATACTGTGAAGCCCGAGAGAAGGCCCTTCAAGAAAGCCTGTGAGTAAAATGATTAGCTCCAAGTCAGGGCTGCCCAATCTTGGCAACTTTAAGACGTCAAGACTTCAACTTCCAGAATTCTGGGAGTTGAAGTCCACAAATCTTAAAGTTTCCAAAGTTGGACATCCCTGTTCTAAGTAGACTCAGAAAGATCGGAATGTCTCCATGAAGAAGATCCTCTCTTGTGTCATCACACAAAAGTGTTTGTGAAAGAAAACCCTAAAGCATTTTAATATTTTTTTTAAAAAAAATTGCTCCAAAATATTCCATTGCAGAGCACTGGAACAAAAATGAAAAAAACCTCCAAAATACTGTATTCTGTTAGGAATTGCAGTCCTGGGTGATATTTCATTGTAGTATCATATAAAGTAAAAGTTGAAATGTATTACCATATACGCTAATATAGAATGTAGGCCTGCTAATGTTATGTCATTGGGTGTGAACTTCAATGTGATTGGGCCAGAGCCTTATAATATGCAGATCAGCTTCAATATTCCCTTGTTGGTCTGTTGTTAGTTGGTCTTGTTGATTGTTGTTGGTCGTTTGCTGTTGATAGCTGGCTGGAGCAGTTTGAGCGTGACTTAAATAGTGAGTAGAACTGCGATAGTGATACAAAGAAACCTGGATAGGTTTAGTATCTACTTGTAACCTGGATTGGTTTTGTATCTACTTGGAAGTAAGCTGAATGTAGCTGATGTAAAGATACTATATATAGAAGACTGAAGATATTTTTCAATGAAGAGCAAACTACTGTTTTATACAAACGTGTCTTCATTCATTTATCTGGTTCATTAATTGCCACATTCTGATATCTTATCTAGTCCTGCATACATATCCAGACATTCTGCTTTAGAAACATAGAAGATTGACGGCAGAAAAAGACCTCATGGTCCATCTAGTCTGCCCTTATACTATTTCCTGTATGGATATATGTTTATCCCATGTTTAAATTCAGTC
>NC_091950.1:25329926-25364926 GCF_031021105.1 Erythrolamprus reginae
AATCCTCTGGCTGGAGAATAGCTGGCTGGAGAATTCTGGGAGTTGAAGTCCACCAGTCTTAAGGTTGGCAAGTTTGAAGACCTCTGCTTAGAGTTTCCCCTTCGACTGATGTGTCTTCTTGCTATTTCCTTCCAGGCACAGCTACCTGGCTGAGATCGCCTCCCTCCAGCACCGCCTGCAAGCCCGCTCCTCCTCCGCCTGCCGCAGGTGCCCCTCCTTCTGGTACTTATTGTGGGGACTGGCCAGTTTTTGCATTCTTTTACGGCTCGTAAGTTTGGGAGCAGAGAGAAGGGGCTTCTGGGGCAGCATTGCACAAGGGTGGTGAAAGTCTTGAGGAGAGAGGAGGGGGAATCTAAGGAAGAGTAATGGGAAAGCAGAGTCTTGTTGGGATGTCAGTTAGTCAGTGATGGATGGCCTCAGCCCAAACTTCAAAGCTCTTTGCAAAAGTTCGTTTTGGATGGTTTTCAAAGAAGGAGCGGAAAAGAGACAGAAAGCAGCAAATAGAAGTAAAGGAAAGGAAAAGGAAAATGCTAGAAAAAGAAAAGAGGCAGAAAAAGACCTCATGGTCCATCTAGTCTGCCCTTATACTATTTCCTGTATTTTAACTTGTTCTGTCTGGGATCCCCCAGACGCCAACACCAACTAAAAAGAGTAGCCAGACACGCTGGTAAAAAGCAAAGTCATTTTATATCTTTGAAGACAAACACAGATAACAAAAACTGTTCTTACAAACTGGAATGCTATGAAGCTTCACAGAAGAGTCACGACGGCCAGACAATACAACAGGCTTCTTGCTGGCACACACACCACTGTAGATAATAAAACCCACGCCTCCCCCAAGTTTTCAGCCTTCGAGGCCACAAGCCAGAATCAGAGACGCCAAGGATCGAAGCAAGGTCACAGGACTCCCAAAAGATAACTCTCCACAATACAGGAAGGGCGGGCCTGCCTTTTCAACCTTTCTGAGGAGAACTACACCCAACCCCAGCTGTTGCCTATTAGGGATGGAAATACCTGGCTAATTGTCCCCTTCGTTGTGCTGCCCTTCTCTGCCTCATATCTATGATGGCTTGTGCATTCTCATCTAATGACTCCAGGCTACTCGCTGGGGAGAGCTCCCCCCCGGGGGTCTCAGGCTGTTCTCCCTCCTCCTCGTCCTGACATTCCTCTTCCCCGTCTGCCTGGTCCTCCTCCTCCTCCTGTTCCTCGTCCTCCCCCTCTGAGCATGGAGCCGGCAGAGTTCCAGCCGTTCCCTGAGGAGCCTCAGACTGAATCACAACATAACTTAGGGTGGATATATGTTTGTCCCAGGCATGTTTAAACTAAGTTACTGTGGATTTACCAACCACGTCTGCTGGAAGTTTGTTCCAAGCATCTACTACTCTTTCAGTGAAATAATATTTTCTCATGTTGCTTTTGACCTTTCCCCCAACTAACCTCAGATTGTGCCTCCTTGTTCTTGTGTTCACTTTCCTGTTAAAAACACTTCTCTCCTGAACCTTATTTAACCCTTTTACATACTGTATTTAAATGTTTCGATCATGTCCCCCCTTTTCCTTCTGTCCTCCAGACTATACAGATTGAGTTCATGAAGTCTTTCCTGATACGTTTTATGCTTAAGACCTTCCACCATTCTTGTAGCCCATCTTTGGACCCGTTCAATTTTGTCAATATCTTTTTGTAGGTGAGGTCTCCAGAACTGAACACAGTACTCCAAATGTGGTCTCACCAGCACTCTGTATAGCGGGATCACAATTTTCCTCTTCCTGCTTGTTATACCTCTAGCTATGCAGCCAAGCATCCTACTTGCTTTTCCTACCACCCGACCGCACTGCTCACCCATTTTGAGACTGTCAGAAATCACTATCCCGAAATCCTTCTCTTCTGAAGTTTTTTCTAACACAGAACTGCCAATACAATATTCAGATTGGGGATTCCTTTTCTCAAGTGCATTATTTTACATTTGGAAACATTAAACTGCAGTTTCCATTGCTTTGACCATTTATCTAGTAAAGCTAGATAAATGGTCAAAAGCATTTTTCCCCACTCTGCATGTGTGGAAGCAAAATCGTGTGAAATGTGCGTGCAGTGCACAGGTATAGCTATAAGAGGAACCAGCCACTGCATTTAATCAATATAATCCTCCCTATAGCTCTGGATCAATTCATATACACAGATGTTTTATTTCACAATAAATCTTGGGAATTAAAGCAGGACCAGTGAACGGGGCTTACTTTGATCAAATCCCAATAAAGGTGGGATAAAATAAATGTGACGAGAGTGTGTATGTAGGCTAAACTGAAGAAATTAATTGAAATGTAGCTAAAATGAAATTAACCCAGAATAAAACATTAGGTTTCTGGTGGCTTCATTATTATAATAACATAATACGCTGCATATATTCTGAGAAAAAAAATTAAAATTCTAATTTTTAAAATGTAATTTCTAATGCATGAAAACCCAGCCATTTTCTATTCTATTTATAATTCTATCTATAATAAAGAGATATGTTTAATTGCCATAAGAAATCAAACACTGGAGAAGGTAGGTATATGAAAGGAAATCCCAATTAAAGAAGATTGTTTTCTAAGTAGATAGTAGGTATAGGAATGAATAGGCTGCTCATTCTAGTCTGATTTTAATACATCAAAGGGTTTATTTTAGGAATTATGGATTCTAAAAAGAGCAGGAAACCAAATTAATTCAGGGAAAGGTTTTTAAGATGTTCATTTTTGCTAATATTTATTTTTATAAATAAAAATACACAGCAAAGTAATATTTTTTTAGATCCTGCCCATCTAGCACCTTTGTCAGGCTTACTAATGTATGAATTTTTTGCTTTGCCATAAAAAGGCAGCACCAGATTCAAGGAAACTGATTTATGCCATCATAAATGTATGCAGATTACTAAGATGCTCTGAAAATCTGCTTTTTTGTGTGTTATTAGCTCTTGTTATTTTACTTCCTTCTGTTTCCTTCTGCTTAAACACATTTTTATTATGTTTCAGGAAGGGCTGATCTTTTTCCTCTAAATCAACTAACCAGGACCTTGAAAAAGATGGGATTTTATCAAAATCTTCAGAAAAAGAATTTTTTTTAACCCCAATCCCCTTTCACATACTTTAAAAGGAAGAGAGAAGATAGACCTTCATAAGACAGAAATGCAATATGGCTCCTACACATAGTTCTTAACTTACAACAGTTTGTTTAACGACCTTCAAATTTACAACAGCATTGAAAAAAGTGATTTACGACCATTTTTCCCACAGAGTTGGCCTTCTCCAGGTCCCGTCGACTAAACAATGTCGTCTGGCAGGACCCAGGGGAAGAGCCTTCTCTGTGGCAGCCCCGACCCTCTGGAACCAACTCCCCCCGGAGATTAGAACTGCCTCCACCCTCCTTGTCTTTCGTAAACTCCTTAAAACCTACCTCTGCCGTCAGGCATGGGGGAATTGAGACATCTCCACCAGGCCTATATAGTTTATGCATGGTATGTTTGTGCGTATGTTTTGCTTTTTAAATAAGGGTTTTTTAGAGTTTTTAAATATTAGATTTGTTATACATTGTTTTTATCATTGCTGTAAGCCGCCCCAAGTCTATGGAGAGGGGCGGCATACAAAGCTAATAAATCATTATTATAATAACATAATACGCTGCATATATTCTGAGAAAAAATTTAAAATTCTAATTTCTAAGATGCAATTTCTAATGCATGAAAACCCAGCCATTTTCTATTCTATTTATAATTCTATCTATAATAAAGAAACATGTTTAATTGCCATAAGAAATCAAACACTGAGAAGGAAATCCCAATTAAGTGGGGGGCCAGAGGTCGACCCCGAGGTCTCTCCCTTGTGGGGGGCCTCAGGGGTTGGTCCTCTCCCCCCTGCTATTCAATATCTACATGAAACCGCTGGGTGAGATCATCCAAGGGCATGGGGTGAGGTATCATGAGTACGCTGATGATACCCAGCTGTACATCTCCACCCCATGTCCAATCAACAAAGCAGTGGAAGTGATGTGCCGGTGTCTGGAGGCTGTTGGGGCCTGGATGGGTGTCAACAGACTCAAACTCAACCCTGATAAGAGGGAGTGGCTGTGGGTTTTGCCTCCCAAGGACAATCCCACCTGTCCGCCCATCACCCTGGGGGGGGGGAATTATTGACCCCCTCGGAGAGGGTCCACAACTTGGGCGTCCTCCTCGATCCACAGCTCACATTAGAGAACCATCTTTCAGCTGTGGCGAGGGGGGCGTTTGCCCAGGTTTGCCTGGTGCACCAGTTGCGGTCCTATTTGGACCGGGACTCACTACTCACAGTCACTCATGCCCTCATCACCTCGAGGTTCGACTACTGTAATGCTCTCTACATGGGGCTACCTTTGAAAAGTGTTCGGAAACTTCAGATCGTGCAGAATGCAGCTGCGAGAGCAGTCATGGGCTTCCCTAGGTATGCCCATGTTTCACCAACACTCCGCAGTCTGCATTGGTTGCTGATCAATTTCCGGCCACAATTCAAAGTGTTGGTTATGACCTTTAAAGCCCTTCATGGCACTGGACCAGAATATCTCCGAGACCGCCTTCTGCCGCACGAATCCCAGTGACCGATTAGGTCCCACAGAGTGGGCCTTCTCCGGGTCCCGTCAACTAAACAATGTCGGTTGGCGGGTCCCAGGGGAAGAGCCTTCTCTGTGGCGGCCCCGACTCTCTGGAACCAGCTCCCCCCAGAGATTAGAACTGTCCCTACTCTCCTTGCCTTCCGTAAGCTCCTTAAAACCCACCTTTGTCGTCAGGCATGGGGGAACTGAGACATCTCCCCCGGGCATATACAATTTATGCATGGTATGTTTGTATGTATGTTTGCTTAGTAAATGGGTTTTAAAAAAAATATTTTAAATTATACTTATTAGATTTGTCATGAATTGTTTTGTTTTGTTGCGGCATATAAATAAATAAATAAATAAATAAATAAATAAATAAATAAATAAATAAATAAATAAATAAATAAATAAATAAATAAATAAATAAATAAATAAATAAATAAACAAACAAACAAACAAACAAACAAACAAACAAACAAACAAACAAATAAACAAATAAACAAACAAATAAATAAATAAATAAATAAATAAATAAATAAATAAATAAATAAATAAATAAATAAATAAATAAATTAATTAATTAATAATAATAATTTTTCACACTTACGACCTTAGCAGTATCCCCATGGTCTCGGCCGCATTATTGAGTTGCTAGCGGCACGGATGGAGACGGCACATTGGTAGCTAAAGTTGCGCTGCGCACAGCTTCTGTTGTCCTGCGTGCGCGCGTGCACGCGTTCGCGTCCCAGCGTGTTTTTGCTTCTCTGTATGCATAGGAAGCAAAATCTTGCAAGGGGAGGGGCGCACGAGAGAGATTTCAGCAATTGCATGCACAGAAGCCAAAAAATCACCAAAATCTTGTGCCCACGCCCGTCCCCTTGCAAGATTTTGCTCCACGTGCATGTGCAGAAGCAAAAACATGCTGGGTCACATACACACGCAGGAAAACAGAAGCTGCGCATGCGCAGGAATCAAAATCTTGCAAGGGGACAAGAACACGAGAGAAATTTCAACACATGTTTTGCTTCTGCGCAGGCGCGGAAGGAAAAAAAAATCACTGTAATCCTGTGCACGTGTGCGTCCCCTCACAAGATTTTACTGCCTGCTCATGCTCAGAAGCAAAACCACACTGGGACGCTCATGTACGCAGGAGAACAGAAGCCGCCCTTGGGAATCCGCCCTTGGTCACGACTCATGAGATCAAAATTCTGATGCTTGGCAACTGACTCATACAGTGTCCGTGTCCCATCCGGGGTCATGTGATTCACCTTTTGTGACCTTCTGAGAAGCAAAGTCAACGGGGACTGTTTTAAATGTTTATCTGTTTATCTACAGGGGTTTAAACTCTTGGTGGAGAAAAATACAGTGGTTCCTCTACTTAAGAGCTTAATTCGTTCCGTGACGAGGTTCTTAAGTAGAAAAGTTTGTAAGAAGAAGCCATTTCTCCCATAGGAATCAATGTAAAAGCAAATTAGGTGTGCAAACCCATTAGGGAGGAAATAAAAGCTCGGAATTTGGGTGGGAGGAGGAGGAAGAGGAGGAGGAGGACAGTGGCTGCCAAAGGAAGAAGGTGATGTGAGGGGAATCAAAAAAATCCAAACTTTAAAGCTTAAAAAAAAAAAAGAAGGACTCTGAGGTGGTGAGGACCTGGCACGAGGCTGCCTCCCGTACACTGCGCCAGAGAGAGAAACCCAGGGGGAATGGCAGGAAACTGGCTGGGCCTTCATACCGCTCTCAGATTTCCTGGGAAATTTTTCCAGGCTCGGGTTCTTAAGTAGAAAATGGTTCTTGAGAAGAGGCAAAAAAATCTTGAACACCCGGTTCTTATCTAGAAAAGTTCTTAAGTAGAGGCATTCTTAGGTAGAGGTACCTCTGTATATCAGTTTTATGCTGAATTAAAAACATTTTCTACTTTGACTACTTTGTTATATAACTTAATTCCAATATTTCAGGACCACTGAGGTCTTGGCGGAGGGGGGGGCTTCAAAATTTTTAGCAAGGGGTTCTTTGCGTGGTTGCTGGGTGGGCGTGGCTAGGGTGGGCGTGGCCCAGTTGATGGTGGGCAGGGAGGGGCTGCACTTACCTCCATTTACTGGAACGTCTCCGTGTGTGTGCTGGACATGGGCGTCGGCGGGTGCAGGCATACGGGCATGGGTCAGGCGCTTGTGTGAGAGTCTCCCACGAGGATGCATGCGAACGTGAGATTTCTGCAATTTTTGCCAATTTTTTTGCTTCTGCGCATGGGCAGAAGCAAAAAATTGGCAAAAATCGCCAAAATCTCACGGTTGCGCATGTCTTCACATGAGATTTTGCTTCCCGCGCATGCCAGGTGTACACACCCGACCACCAGTCAGATGGATCTGCATGTACAACTCCATTTTTGCTACCAGAACAGCATCTCCCTCATTCCAGGAGCTGCTCATTACTGATGGTGGGGGTGTTTTTGCCCTCCAGGAAGGCAAAAACCGGGGGGGGGGGGTTTCCATCTGATATCATTAGTGGTATGGAACCATCAGTTTTAGAGGTGATCTGTTCTGTCCCATCACTGACCCCCCCCCAAAAAAAAATCAGATGCACACCATCAGATTAACTAATAAAGATTTTACTATATACAAAAGTCTTGTGCAGTTTGAGTCTTTTCTTTTTTAAAAAACAAATAATCTTTATTAAGTTTCTACATATAAAAAGAGAAAGAAGAGAAAAACATTTAAAAAAACAACATACAAAGAAAAAAACAAGATAGGCAGACAAATGAACATATGAACTTAAACAACATATAAAACATATTTTATTTATTTATCTATCTATCTATCTTTCTATCTATCTATCTATCTATCTATCTATCTATCTATCTATCTATCTATCTATCTATTTATTGGATTTGTATGCCGCCCCTCTCCACAGACTCAGGGCGGCTAACAACAATAATAAAAACAGCATGTAACAATCCAATATTAAAACAACTAAAAAACCTTATTATATATTCAGTTTCAGTGGTATTCCGCATACACACATAGATAGTTATTTGCTTATCTTCAGGTAATATTTTCTTTCACTGCATACATATATTTACTTCATACATGCAGTTTGAGTCCTTTTATAAAGAAGGTGAACTATAGCAAAGGTTCGCCACACTGATTATAAAGTCTTAGCAGCTGGCCAGAATCCCAGGAATAGATAAATACAGCAAATTATTACTAGATTGTAGTAGGTTTGTTATTGCAGACAGGAGTTTGCTAGAAGCCCGGAGCTCATCAAGAAAGCTAAGTATGTGGTTCTTTTAAACCCAGGCTGAATACACAAATTGAAACTAGATATCTAGGACAAGCCACGTTGTCCTCTGCACTGAAATGTCACGTGGCTGTGTCTTAAATAACCAGAGGGCATGGCCCAATAGCCAGCAGTACTACTCATGAGTAAGCCTCCTCCTAAGTAACCACTCATGCCTTCTTGAGGCCTTTCAAATCCTAATATCAAGAAGAGACTCCTCCTGTTCTCCTGAGTGACTCATCTCAGGTGGGGCAGAAGGCCCTGGTTGCTCTTCAACATCTGACACCACGTCCTCTTTGCTGTCAGTCTCGGGTGTCAGAAACGCAGGACTCCTGTACCGCATCTGAGTCCTCTATGTCCATTACTAATTGCTCAGGACGTTTATGGGCCACAACATAATCTATCCCTGTTTCTTTTTAAAAATTATTTAATTTTTTATTGATTTTTATAATACCAATATACAGTGGTACCTCGAGATACGAGTTTAATTCGTTCCGGACCTGGGCTCTTAAGTCGAGCAGCTCTTATCTCGAACGACTTTTCCCCATAGGAATTAATGTAAATAATTTTAATTGGTTCCAGCCCTCAAAAAACTCACAAAGTTAGTCTAAATTATGCAGAAAGACATGTTTTTAATGAAGAAATGTACATGTACATATAAATGAATAATGAAGTTTCTTTCACTTAACTTGTAAACTTTCTTAAACTTTTAAATTTACATATGTTCAACTTCTCTGCCACCCAATCCTGTAGGACAGAGGTCCCCAACCCTTTTTGCACCAGGGACCGGCTTTAAGCGATCAAGAGAGGAATGGGTGAATGAATGGACGGAGGGTGGGAAGGAAGGAAGGAAAGAGGGAAGGGACAGGAACAGAGGAAGGAAGCAAGGAAACTTATGAAAGGGGAGAGTAAGAGAGGAATGAGTGAAGGGAGGGCGGGAGGGAAGAAGGTGGGAAGGAGAAAGAAAAGAAGAAATAGAGGAAGGGAAGGTAAAAGAGAGAAAGAAAAAGAGCAAGAAAGAAAGAAAGAAAGAAAGGGGGAAGGGACAGGAACAGAGGAAGGAAGCAAGGAAACTTATGAAAGGGGAGAGTAAGAGAGGAATGAGTGAAGGGAGGGAGGGAGGGAAGAAGGTGGGAAGGAGAAAGAAAAGAAGAAATAGAGGAAGGGAAGGTAAAAGAGAGAAAGAAAAAGAGCAAGAAAGAAAGCTGCAAGCACCCCCCCGAGCCCCCCAGGCCGGCTGCAACCTTTTAAAACACGCGCGCCGCTTCGCAGCTGTCTCCTGAAGCCGAACGCGGAAGTTAGCGTTTGGCTTCAGGAGACAGCTCCTTGGCGCTTGTATCTCGAATTTGGGCTTGTAAGTAGAACAAAAATATCTCTCCCCTCCCAGCTCTTATCTCGAGTTGCTCTTAAGTAGAGCAGCTCTTATGTCGGGGTTCCACTGTATCAATGAAACATGTACACAACTATTGTTGGGCGAACCCGTTGAAGTTCGGGTTTGGTGGGTTCGGACGAACTTGACGTCGGAGTTCAGGTAGGTTCGCCTAACCCCAACCCCAACCCCAACACTTCTGGCCCTTCAAGTGGGTGGAGGGCAGGAGGGAAGGCGGGGAGGGCTCTGGCTTGAGCCTCCGAGTGCTCCCCGTCCCTCCTGGCCATCGTCCACTTGAAGCTGCCGGCTGGGATCCTGAATAGCCAGCCAGCAGAACCCACCTCCCGAGCCCTCTTGCCCGGCGGGAGGCAAAGTGCTGTGGGGGGATGTCAGGCTCCGTCAAGCGGGTGATCCTGAAGCGCTGGGGGGGGAGGTCAGGCTCCGGGTCTGGAGTCACCCCTCCTGCCCCCCCCCCGTGTCAAGTCAGCGGCTTGAGCCTCAGAGCCCTCCCCGCCTCCGCCTCCCGCCCACCGCAGTGTTCGAGCAAACGCCTCACCTGAGCATGGACTTCTGGAAAAATCCAGGTTCGGATTCAGTATGCCGAACCCCGCAAAGTTGTTGTTGTTGTTGTTGTTGTTATTGTTGTTATTATTATTATTATTATTATTATTATTATTATTATTATTGGATTTGTATGCTGCCCCTCTCCATAGACTCGGGGCGGCTAACAACAGTGATAAAAAACAGCATGTAATAATCCAATATTAAAACAACTAAAAAAAACCTTATTATAAAACCAAACATGCATACAAACATATCATGCGTAAATTGTAGAGGCCTAGGGGGAAAGAGTATCTCAGTTCCCCCATGTCTGACGGCAAAGGTGGGTTTTAAGAAGCTTACGAAAGGCGAGGAGGGTGGGGGCAATTCTAATCTCTGGGGGGAGTTGGTTCCAGAGGGCCGGGGCCACCACAGAGAAGGCTCTTCCCCTGGGTCCTGCCAAACGACATTGTTTAGTTGATGGGACCCGGAGAAGGCCCACTCTGTGGGACCTAACTGGTCGCTGGGATTCGTGCGGCAGAAGGCGGTCCCGGAGATAATCTGCTCTGGTACCATGAATCGCTTTATAGCTCATAACCAACACTTTGAATTGTGACCGGAAACTGATTGGCAACCAATGCAGACTGTGAAGTGTTGGTGTAACATGGGCATATTTGGGAAAGCCCATGATTGCTCTCGCAGCTGCATTCTGCACGATCTGAAATTTCCAAACACTTTTTAAAGTTCGGCACGGACCCGAACTATGTAAGTTCGGTTCGCCCAACACTACACACAACATATAACAATGTGCTCAGTCTTCAAAGTCCCTGCCAGCAGACAACATTCATACCCCTCCACCAAAGTGGGGGCATATTTTCTATATACCATTTTAACTCAAGAGCAATATATCTATTTACATATTATAAAGTAATTCCAGTTTATTCTTTATAGCTTGGTCTCGAATTCTACTGACCACATATCCTCTTACCTTATAAACGTTTATTTATAGTTTATTCATAGTGCCCTCTTAACAAAGGACATAACAGCATGTTAGCAATAGCACTTTTCAACAGAGCCAGGCTATTGCCCCACAATCCGAATCCTCATTTTACGTACCTCGGAAGGATAGAAGGCTGAGTCAACCTTGAGTCGGTGATGAGATTTGAACTGCTGACCTACAGATCTACAGTCAGCTTCAGTGGCCTGCAGTACTGCACTCTACCTGCTGCGCCACCCTGGATCTTGTCCCATCGTCCCATCAGTTCCCGCAGCTTAGTTTCATTGGCCGAACATAATCTATCTCTCTACAGCACTTGTTAGAGGAGGTCAAAATTACCATGGCACTGAAAAAAAGCGACACGACCATTTCCACAGTTACAACCTTTGCGGCATCCCCGTGATCGTGTGATCCAAATTCAAAATTTGGATTCAAAATTCAAAATTCAAAATCGCTGAATCCAAAATCAAATTCATGTGATCCAAATTCACACATTTGGCAACTGGTTCATATTTATGACCATTGCTGTGTCCCATGGTCATATTATCACCTTTCTAACAAGCAAAGCCAGTGGGGCAGCCAGATTCACTTAACAACGGTGACAAGAAAGGTTGTAAAATGAGGCAAAATTTACTTAGCAAATGTCTTGCTTAACAACAGAAATGGTGGACTCAATTATAGTCATATAAGTCAAGGACTATCTGTAGACTTGTTCAGATTTTGTCGGGTTTTCAGGTCATGTTCTCAGTAGTGTAATGCAGGAGCTGTCCAGCAGAGGGCAGTGCATACTTATAGTATATTCTGTGAATTTATTTTTTTTGCTCATTCTTCATTTCCCTTAATCTGATTGGAGCCAGAAATCTTAAAATGACAGGTAATTTGCCTTTGGCTCTTTCACAAAGCTCAGCAAGGATGGGTTCCGATGGGAGACTACCAGGAAGAATCCTAGGGCTGAAGGCTAGACTTTAGTCTTTGTAAACAGCAATGGCTCATGCCCCACATTTCCTAGTCGTATCACAATTAATTACAACGACCTAATGCATATCGATTTTACAAAATATAACTTTGAAAAGGCACTAGGCAGCCTATAACCATCCCTGTCTATTGAACCTGATGGACTATGTGCCTGTTTTTTTTTAAAAAAGGTTTTCCACTGCCATAATTGAAGCTCTAAGCATAATCTTTGAAAAATCTTTCAGGACCAGCTCCTTGCCCAAATTAGGGTCACTAGTTATGGTACCTATCTTCAAAAGGGAGACCCAAGTCTAGTTTATAATTACAGACCAATCTCTTTATGTTGCATCACCTGCAAAGTCATGGAATTGATCAGAATCCTCAGAGAGGGGCGGCATACAAATCCAATAAATAAATAAATAAATAATAAACCAATCCACTACCCTCCTCTTAGAAACAAACAACCTGATCTCTAACAAACAATGTGCCTTCAGGAAAAGATTGTTCTGTAATCTGCAACTCCTACACTGCAAAAACATGTGGACTACACAACTCAACCAGGGCAGAGCAATAATAGATGCAATTTACATGCTATAGACTTCTGTAAAGCCTTTGATTCAGTGGTACATGACAAATTGCTTCTAAAACTAAAATCTTATGCCACTTCTGTACTCCTGCATAATTGGATAGTTGTGTTTCTGTCAAACAGGCAACAAGCGGTCAAAATAGAGAGTGCCCTACCAGATCCTGCACCTGTTAACAGTAGTGTCCCCCCAAGGCAGCATTTTAGGACCAACACTCTATACTTTCATAAATGACCTTGTGATCACATAAGCAACTGTGTTCTCTTCGCTGATGATGTAAAACTATTCAACACCACCAACAATGCTGCTACCCTTCAAAATGACCTTGACTATGTGTCGGAATGGTCATACAATTGGGAAATTCAAATCTCAACCATCAAATGCTCCATTGGCAAAAAATAAAATAAAAATCGGAACACCAAATACAAGCTGGGCAGATAAGACCTCCTAGACAACCCTCACTCTGTCAAAGACCTTGGAGTACTCCTCTCTAATGATCTAGGTGCTAGAACCCACTGTAACAACATTGCCAAAAAGGCATTAGAGTTGTTAACCTAATCTTGTGTAGCTGCTTCTCAAGTAATATTGTACTCAGGTGGGGGTTCCACTAACCACCCACGACCGCAGGGGTGGGCAGCAGGCAGGACGGGGTGGAACGCACTTCTACTGGCGGAAATGAAGCTCCTCCTCCTTCTCAGAGAGCGGCAGGGAGACCAGCACCAGCAGGAGTTGCAGGGGGGCCATTTCCTCCCCCCTCTTTTCTCAACAGCTGATCGGCACCCATTCGCCTAGCTACCCAGCCTGAGGTGGGGGGCGACCCAGGAAGGAGATCGCGGGAAGGAGAGTGACCCATGAAGGACGCAAATTGTCACCCCAGAGAGTGACACTGATGAGGTTGTAAGTCAAGGACTTAACAATTCACTTGAAAGATGATGATCATTCAAGCCACTCCCACGTGGTCACATGGCCAGTAAGCCACTCCTACTCAATCACATGACCATCAGGCTACACCCATAAAATAAGCCACACCCACAGTGTGGCAGTAAAAATTTTGGCTGCCCATTACTGCACTACCGGTACGCTCTTCTGGATTGTTGTGGGTGCATGGGTGCCCAGTCAGCACGCGGGCACCCATCGGCACAAGATCTGGCTTCTGTGCATGCGCAGTAAGCAAAAACTCATGCTAGGATGCTCTCGTGTGTGAGATTTCACCTATTTTTGGCAGTTTCTTTGCTTCTGCGCATGCACAGAAGCAAAAAAACCACAGAAAATCAGCGAAATCTCCCGCGCGAGAGTGTCCTCACATGGGATTTGGCTTACTGCGCATGCATGCGACAGGGGAGCAGAAATGCATGCGCATCTCCATTTCCACTACCGGAGCCCCGATCCCAGCCGTACTGGCTGCAAACCATTACTGGCTGTACTGCTAACTAGAGCATACAAAACATTTGCTAGACCAATTCTCGAATACAACTCATCTACCTGGAATCTGCACTGCATACCGGACATTAATACAATCGAACGAGTCCAGAGACATTGAACAAGAAGAGTCCTTCTCTGTTCACAACAGAATACCTTATGCCACCAGACTTGTAAAATTGGGTTTAGATGATTTAGAACTACGCTTCCTTCGGTCTGACCTAAGTGCAGTACATAAAATTCAGTGGTGGGTTCCTATAAGTGCAGTCTGGTGCACTACTCCGATAGTAGCCCGCCGATTGCTCAATTCTGGCGCGACGACTCTGGTCCGCCTTTGTTGGTCTGTACGCACCACTATCTATTTTTTCTTTTAAAAAATTGGCAATTTTCAGCTCTTTGAGCATGCGCAGAAGGAAACTTGTCGTGCTGGGGTCACGCATACAATGCAAAATGTCAGGATGCGCATGCAGCGCACCGGTAGGAGATGGTAAGCAACCCGCCCTTGATGAAATTATCTGCTACAATGTCCTACCTGTCAATGACTACTTTAGCTTCAACCACAACAATACACAAGCACACAATAGATACAAACTTTCTTTATTTGTATTTCATCAGTCAAGTTGTATTAACTATCACTCTAGCTTCTTGATGGTTATATATTGTGCTAGTTAAATCTGTAAATGTATCACCAAATTTCATTTTTCCCGGTTGTGTAATAAAGTATTTCCAGATAATTTTATCAAAGGCTTTCTCTGCATCTACAAATATAAAGGCTACTTGTTTTTCTATATGTAAATCATAACATTCTATTGTGTTAAGTATAGTTCTAGTATTATTTCTAATTTGTCTATGGGGTAGAAAGCCACTTTTATCTGTGTGGATAAATTTGCTTAAAACATGCTTTAGCCTTTTTGCTATATTGCTGCTAAAATTTTATAGTCGGTGTTTAACAATAGATACAAACTTAAGATACAAACTTAAACTGCTCCAAACTTGATTGCAGAAAATTCGACTTCAGTAACAGAGTAATCAATGCCTGGAATGCATTACAGTACCTGACTCTGTGGTTTCTTCCTCAAATCCCCAAAACTATAACCTTAGACTGTCTACTGTTGACCTCACCCCATTTCTAAGAAGTCTGCATAAGTGCACCATAATGATTTTGACACAAGAATCAACTCCCCCTGGAATCAACTCCCCCCCCCCGAGATTAGAACAGCCCCCACCCTCCTTGTCTTTCGCAAGTTATTCAAGACCCACCTATATCGCCAGGCATGGGGGAACTAAGACATCTCCCCCAGGCTTTCTTATATTTTATGTTTGGTATGTATATGTTGCATGGTTTTTAACAGTTGGAGTTTTTTATATAATTTTTATTATTAGATTTGTTCCATTGTTATACTGTTTTTATTACTGTTGTGAGCCGCCCCGAGTCTTCGGAGAGGGGCGGCATACAAATCTAATAAATTATTATTATTATTATTAATAATAATAATAATAATTATGATTAACCATCCTTGTCCTAATGTCCCCATTTATTTGTATCCATTTCATGTATTCATAAATGTGTTTATACTTATATCTGTTATATTATACACGCTTGACAAATAAAAATTAAACAAATTAAAAATACATCTCAGACAATAGGAATAGAAGCTGTAAGGCTGCCAAAAAGAAATACAATTCTAGTTCAGTTATAGAGAAGATGTTACCTTCTGACCTTTTCCCTGCTTAAAATTCAGCAGGAAAGGCTGTTGTTTTGTGAACTTTCTTTACTTGTGTTGAAAGTTTTCTTAACTCTCTTTGCTTGTGTTAACTTTCTTTATTTGTGTCAAAATCCCTCCAAATTATGGGCAGAAAAAATTCAATACTGAGCAGGTAAAATAAGTATAAAATAGGTCATAGAAATATAGCACGTATAAAAAGTACATAAAATAAATAGGATTAAAGCTAAATATTTTTCCATTGTTGGGCCATGTCACAGCATTTTCTCTCGCCAGTGTGAGGCCTTCCTCCGTACGTGATGTATGCACCATAGTGTAAGTGAGAAGGATTGTTCTTCTACACATTCACACAGAGTATGTTCTATAGGGAAGCTCCGTTTTCTTAGAGGGTCCTTTGATCTTTCTATCCCAGCCCACAGTCTATTTAGTTTTATTAACTTGAAAAGAGTTCATTTAATGGTCCGCTCTACCCAGAAATTAAGCCACGCTTTCTTTTTTCTTTTTTGCAATAAAACTTCTTTGTTTTTTTCCCTCCACATCAAAAACATAGATAACATACATCACATACACCTTCAATAGAAATCAATATACATATATTGTCGCTTAAAAATAATAGTACAATAACCTAAGTTGCATTCCAACTTTATTTTTATTATTCAATCCAACATTCCATTATTCAATGATAATTGAATATTGAATAATTATTCAATAAGTCAATTCAATATTTTATATTTTAAAAGGTTGAGAAACAATGATTTAGCAGTTTTTTCTACCATATTTGCTAGGGTATGAGCCCTTTAATAAGTTGCCCCTGGAATTTTTAATCAAGATAGCATGAAAATGTGCCACCCACAAGGAAGCTGTCCTAAAGTCTAAATTTTTATTTATTTATTTATTTATTCAATTTTTTTTTATGCCACCCTTCTCCTTAGACTCAGGGAGGCTTCCAACATATTAGCAATAGCACTTTTTAATCGGACCAGAATATCTCCGGGACCGCCTTCTGCCGCACGAATCCCAGCGACCAGTTAGGTCCCACAGAGTTGGCCTTCTCTGGGTCCCGTCGACTAAACAATGTCGTTTGGCGGGACCCAGGAGAAAAGCCTTCTCTGTGGTGGCCCCGACCCTCTGGAACCAGCTCCCCCCAGATATCAGAGTTGCCCCCACCCTGCTTGCCTTTCGCAAGCTCCTTAAAACCTACCTCTGTTGTCAGGCATGGGGGAATTGAAATTTTCCCTTCCCCCTAGGCTTATAGAATTTATACATGGTATGCTTGTATGTATGATTTGTTCTTTAAATTGGGGTTTTTTAGATTATTTTTAATATTAGATTTGTTCACATTGGTTTTTTTATTGTTGTTAGCCGCCCTGAGTCTTCGGAGAGGGGCGGCATACAAATCTAATAAATAAATAATAAATAAATAAATAACAGAGCCAGCCTATTGCCCCCACAATCAGGGTCCTCATTTTACCCACCTTGGAAAGATGGAAAGCTGAGTCAACCTTGAGCCGGTGATGAGATTTGAACTGCTGACCTCCAGATCTAGCAGTCAGCTTTAGTGGCCTGCAGTACTGCACTCTACCCACTGTGACACCTCAAAATGTAAATACTATTGTTATCAGGGGTTTCCAACTTTGGCAATTTTAAAATTTGTGGACTTCAGCTCCCAGAATTCCTCAGCCAGTTGGAGACCTCTGGCCTAGATCAAAGGCCCCCAAGAAAAGTTTGTAAATAGAAGCAATTTTCCCCATGGGAATCAATGTAAAAGCAAATAATGCATGCAAACCCATTAGGAAAGAAATAAAAGCTCGGAATTTGGGTGGGAGGAGGAGGAGGAAGAAGAGGAGGAGGACAGTCGCTGTCAAAGGAAGAAGGTGAGGCGAGGGGAATCAAAAAAATCCAAAACTTTAAGGCTTAAAAAAAAAAAGAGGGACTCTGAGGCAGCGAGGAGGAGCATGCGCCTCCAATACACTTGAAAGGCCCCTCTGGCAGCCCAGAAAAGCCCGAGATGGCCAGGATTAAAGGGGGAATGTGTTATGTTTGCAAGTTGTTAGAATAAATGTGATCGCTGATTGGAGCAGGCGCAACCAATAAGAAGCCCGCTACCACAACCAATGGGAAGCCGAGGCTCGACCAATAAGGAGCCTCCAGGTGCAACCAATAGGAAGCCCCGGCGCGAAGTCTTGAAACATTGTCACCAATCCCAGCGCTAGTTTTTTAAGTCACTACCTGCCTGCGAGCTGGTCACTTTAGATGTTCCTGATTATTAAATAAAGAGCTGTTATCCTCTTCATCGGCCTCCAGCCTCTGATTTAACAGAATGGCAGGAAACTGACCGGGCCTTCGTGCCGCTCTCAAATTTCCTTGGAAATTTTTCCTGGCTTGGGTTCTTAAGTAGAAAATGGTTCTTAAGAAGAGGCAAAAAATCTTAAACACCCAGTTCTTATCTAGAAAAGTTCTTAAGTAGAGATATTCTTAAGTTCTTAATTTGAACTCTCAGAATTTTCCATGGCTGGAGAATTCTGGGAGTTGAAGTCCAACCATTTTAAAGTTGTTGAGAGTTAAGAAACACTGGTTTAAAATATCTGATCTAAGAGGAAATAAACTTTCTGGAGACTACAATCCTAATTAGAGAGATTATTTAGCTATCTTTAAGTCAGGATGTTTTTCCTGCTTTGATACGGCTGGTTTATTAAGGCGAGAAAGAACGATCTCAAGGAAATAGCAGCAAATTGTAGATTAGATTTATAAAAAGGTAATAGATAGCAAACTACATTGCAAGGAAATTATTAAAGCAGCAGGACATGAAATGTTAGAACAATAGGGCAATTTCCCTGGGATAGAGATAAACACGGACTATAGAGAAAATAAGCTAACTGGAGATTCTATTTAATGATAACTGGGAAGCAGCAATGGTGGGAACCCACAAGCAGTAAAAGATCTAAGACCTAATGATTTATGACTGTATATTTCCTTAAGGTGACATGCTTTCTGAGAACTGGATAAAGGGAACTTACCCTGAAACAGGCAACTTGCTTGGTTTGAAATCTATTCCCAAGCATCATTATTCTGTAGAAAACAAAGTTTGGCAGTGACCTCTACTGTGGTTGACATTCAATTGGGTAGAAGATTCAAGAGTTGTAAACCTAATCCTACGTAGCTTCTGCTCTGGCAATCTCACACTACTTACCAGAGCTTACAAAACTTTTGCCAGACCCGTCCTTGAATACAGCTCATCTGTTTGGAACCCATATCGCATCTCAGACATTAACACCCTTGAAAATGTCCAAAGATACTTCACCAGAAGAGCCCTTCATTCCTCCACTCGAAATAGAATACCCTACGAGACTGGACTTTCAATCCTGGGCCTAGAAAGTTTAGAACTAAGACACCTTAAACAAGATCTAAGTATTGCCCACAAGATCATATGCTGCAACATCCTGCCTGTCGGCGACTACTTCAGCTTCAACCACAGCAACACAAGAGCACACAACAGATTTAAACTTAATATTAACCGCTCCAAACTTGACTGTAAAAAATATGACTTCAGTAACCGAGTTGTCGAAGCGTGGAACTCATTACCGGACTCCATAGTGTCATCCCCAAACCCCCAACACTTTACCCTTAGATTATCTACGGTTGACCTATCCAGATTCCTAAGAGGTCAGTAAGGGGCGAGTACAAGTGCATTAGAGTGCCTTCCGTCCCCTGTCCTATTGCTCTCCTATATCTCCTATTCCTTTCTTCTATTCCTATATATCTTCTTCTATTCTTTCATTGATATGTTCTATTATTACATCTTCTTTTCTATTCTTTCTTAGATATATTTTACTATGAGTATCTCCTCTATAACCTTCATCATGTATTTTACTATGTGTATATTGATATACAGTATACCCACTAAAACCCTCATTGTGTATTAGACAAAATAAATAAATAAATAAATAAATAAATAAATAAATAAATAAATAAATAAATTAAAAAATATATATATCAGGCTAAGAACCCCCAGCATTCCTGGGATAATACTACACAGAGAGAGAGAGACACACACAGACTATTCTCCAAAGCACCTAAGTGTAGAAGAAGCAATGTGTGGAAACTAAACAAGAAGAGAAGTAACTTAGAACTAAGGAGAAATTTCCTGACAGTCAGAACAGTTGATCAGTGGAACAGCTTGCCTCCAGATGTTGTAAATGCTTCAACACTGTTCTGTCTGGGTGCCCCCAGACTTCAACACCAACTGGAAAAAGCATCCAGACACGCTGGTAAAAGCAAAAGCACTTTATAGTTTGAAAAATAAACACAGAGAAAAACCTGTTCTTCCCAACAGGCAGGCTATGAGACTTCACAGCAGAGTCCTGATGGCCAGACAATACAGCAGACTTCTTGCTGGCACACCCACCACTGTAGAGAATAAGACCCACACCTTTCCCCCCCCCAAGGTTTCAGTATTCAAAGTCACAAACCAGAATTCCAAGACGCCAAAGATCACAGCCAGGTCCCAGGACTCCCAAAGATAATACTCCACAAGCCAGGAAGGGTGGGTCTGCCTTTTCAGCCTTTCCAGAGAGCACCACACCCAAACCCAGCTGTTGCCTCTTTAGTGCTGAAAGTACCTGGCTAATTGTCCCCTTCGTTGTGTTGCTCTTCTCTGCCGGAGATCGATGATTGCTTGTGCATTTTCATCTAAGGAATCCAGGCTGCTTGCTGGGGAGAGCTCCCCCTCGGGGGACTCTGGCTGTCCTCCCTCTCCCTCAGCCTGAGATTCCTCCTCCCCGTCTGCCTGAACCTCCTGTTCCTCATCCTCCCCCTCTGAGCAGGAAGCCGGCAGAGGATCAGCCGTTCCCTGAGGGGCCTCAGACGGAATCACAACAAACACTAGAGGTTTTTAAGAAGGTGTTGGATAGCCATTTTTCTGAAGTGTAGAGTTTCCTGCCTAAGTAGGGAGATGGACTAGAAGATCTCCAAGGTCCCTTCCAACTCTGTTATTCTATTCTATTCACACACGAGAGCAGCTTGTTAAGCAAATACTGAGCTTGTTAACCAAATACTGAGAAACTTTTCCTGGGCCAGGTTTAATTATATGTTGGGACTCAAGTTTACTTATCATACAAACTTATAAGTTTATTTTTATTTATTTATTTTTAAGTTTATTGCTCAACATTTTTCTACCGGTTCTGTGTACCTGACCAAAACTCTTCTGCCGGTTCTGTGTCCATAACCGCACCTGTAGGCGCCCATCACTGAGTGGAACCCACCCCTGTTTTTGACCCACCAGAAACCCCACGCCTCCGTGGCTCTCTCTTGTTCGTGACTCGATTTTGGAGGGCGAAGAGATGGAAACGGGCTGGACAGGACGCGGTTGCTCTGGTCCGTTTGGCTCCTGCGTGCCGAAACCAGAGTCGGGTGTGCTGTTTAGGTAACAAACATCGCTTTGGGTCAGTTCCATCCTCTGCCAAGAGATGTGACTGACGTCTTTTGGAGGGTCCTCTGAGACCAAGTTAATGAAGAGGGAGGCAACGGCTGGTCTTGTTTTGACAAAAGGAGGCGAGCGTGGGCCAGCAGAAGACAAACAAGGAAAGAGGAAACGCTGATAACAATACTGCTTTCTTGGAATGGTGGCAATGTTATGCTAACCTGTAACCACCAGCTTCTCCAACTAAGCAGGAAGGAAACACGGAGCCAAGTGGGAGGAAATATTAATCAGATGCAATATAAACAGTGGGAGGTGTATGTCCCCACTCAGTGGAACCTCAAGGCCGAGTCGTGAGCTAACCAAGGCAGTTGGCAACATGATAGAGAAGAACGCCTACGCCATGGCCACTTTAGGCCTAGACTCCAAGGGTGGCCTTCAACCCAAGCGGGATTGTGGCTTCTACATGAAATATTTCTTCCTCTTCCTCTCCCTCATCGAGTTCCTCATCATTGTGGCATTGGTGCTTTTCATGGTCTACAGCAACTCCACGGAGGCTACCGAGAAACACATCCAGGGCTTGAACAACCAGCTGCAGGAGGGGGACAAGAAGATCAAAGCCCTCAAAGAAGACATTGACAAGCTCAAGCGCCAGCTGAATGCCACGGAGAAGGAATCCCGTGCGGTACACACTCAAATGTTCAAGCTGAACACCACCTTGAAGTTTTGCAACAATGACAAGGTAAGCCCTGGGAAAGAAGGTTAGAGGCATACGACCTCCAGGTTGCCCTGAGCATCCGCCTTTTTCTATGCATTTATAGACACAAAGTTGGATGCCTTTTCCAAAGGGAGGGAAAACATGATAAGTCCATGGACCACGAGGATGGAATATGAAGTGCATTGAAAGATTTGCCCGTTAACTAGGGCGTTACAAATTCACTAAATATTAAGTTATTTAATTTAAAGGCAAATGTAATTTAATTTCGGGTATAATTTTTTTTATTTTTCTGCACCTTAAAATAAAACATTATATACTGCTCAAAAATAATAATAAAGGGAACACTTAAACAACAGAATATAACTCTAAGTATTCAATGAGAATATTTCATTCATTCAGATCTAGGATGTGTTGTTTGAGTGTTCCCTTTATTTTTTTTGAGCAGTATATGAATACAAACACTCCAACAGGGCTTAATATAAAACATACATAAAAACTTTCCCACTAAACATTCAAAAGCGCCTCTTATATCTCTATCCTCTTTTAAAATCCCATATCTTTCATCTAATTAAGCTATTTACTATCAAACATCTGAAGATTTTCACCATCTTCAAGCAGTGCATTATATGAATATAATCATTAATAAAACCTCTTATGTTTATATCTTCATATAACTAAATTATCCAGTATTTAACATCATATTTCTATTTCGTAACTATTAGTCACTATGTGTGTATGTATGTATGTATGTATATATGTATGTATGCATGTATGTATATGTATGTGTATATGTACTGTATATGTATATGTGTGTGTGTATATATATGTGTGTGGAAAAAGAAAACTTCTACTTCAACGCGTCACCTTATCAAACCTCTATCCTAAATTTTTTTACATTTTAAATAATCTTAATATCTAAGCTTCGTGTTATATATTTAGTGATACCGCCATCTCTCTTCCAAAATAGAAAAATAGAAACATAGAAGACTGATGGCAGAAAAAGACCTCCTGGTCCATCTAGTCTGCCCTTTTACTATTTCCTGTATTTTATCTTACAATGGATATATGTTTATCCCAGGCATGTTTAAATTCAGTTACTGTGGATTTACCAACCACGTCTGCTGGAAGTTTGTTCCAAGGATCTACTACTCTTTCAGTGAAATAATATTTTCTCACGTTGCTTTTGATCTTTCCCCCAACTAACTTCAGATTGTGTCCCCTTGTTCTTGTGTTCACTTTCCTATTAAAAACACTTCCCTCCTGAACCTTATTTAACCCTTTAACATATTTAAATGTTTCGATCATGTCCCCCCTTTTCCTTCTGTCCTCCAGACTATACAGATTGAGTTCATTAAGTCTTTCCTGATACGTTTTATGCTTAAGACCTTCCACCATTCTTGTAGCCCGTCTTTGGACCCGTTCAATTTTGTCAATATCTTTTTGTAGGTGAGGTCTCCAGAACTGAACACAGTATTCCAAATGTGGTCTCACCAGCGCTCTATATAAGGGGATCACAATCTCCCTCTTCCTGCTTGTTATACCTCTAGCTATGCAGCCAAGCATCCTACTTGCTTTTCCTACTGCCCGACCACTTATGTAATTTAATTTAAGTTACCTGATGGTTAGATGGGCAGTCACGAAAACACGCTTTAAAGTCAGGGGGGCTAGTTTAAACTTCCATATTCAGAGGCAGTCTCTGATATTAACAGATACCAGAGAATAAATGGCAAGGGAAAAAAGGCTTCTGCCGTGGGCATCTGTTGTTACCATTGTTGGAAATAAGGGGTTGTGTTGGATTATTTAGCTACAGATGATAGCCCTGGCACTTAACCCACAAAGTACCCTGTTTTCCCCCAAAACAAGACATCCCTGATAATAAACCCAATAGGAATTTGAGTGCATGGCAATAAGGCCAAGCACTTATTTCAGGGTTCAAAAAATATAAGGCAGGGTCTTCTTTTTGGGGAAGCACGGTAGATGTTCTGCAACACTCAACACAGTTCAGGTCTTTTCTGGAAACTTTTCCCAGTCATAAGAACTTTGTAGAGGGCGCGCATATTTTAGATCAGGGGTCTCCAACCTTGGCAACTTTAAGACTTGTGGACCTCAACTCCACAATCAACTCACTTTGCTGGTTGAGGAACTCTGGGAGTTGAGGTCCACAAGTCTTAAAGTTGCCAAGGTTGGAGACCACCTGATCTAGATCATTAAACCCTTCTAGGAGATAGAACACTTGCTGTCCAACAAAAGAAAGTTGGCATTGGGGATGCTTCAGAAGACAGGATTCAAGTAGATTGACTCTAAGAAGACACACCCATGGAAAGTGACCGGCTCCTTGCAAGAGAAGGTTAAACACCTGGAGTGTTCAGTTTGAGAACAATCTTCTCCCGAGGAATGCAGAGGAACATTTGTGGGAAAACAACCGATGAGATTGCTTGGACAGTAGAAGGGGGGGGATTTGTGACAGGCTGTGTCTCATTCCATATCTCTTGACACATGAAGTGTTTTTAATAGGAAAGTGAACAAAAGAACAAGGGGGCACAATCTGAGCTTAGTTGGGGAAAAGATCAGAAGCAACGTGAGAAAATATTATTTTACTGAAAGAGTAGTAGATGCTTGGAACAAACTTGCTGCCCCGAGTCTGCGGAGAGGGGAGGCAAACAAATCTAATAAATTATTATTATTAATTATTATTATTCCAGCAGACGTGGTTGGTAAATCCACACTAACTGAATTTAAACATGCCTGGGATAAACATATATCCATCCTAAGATAAAATACAAGAAATAGTATAAGGGCAGATTAAATGGACCATGAGGTCTTTTTCTGCCGCCAATCTTCTATGTTTCTATGTTTTTTGAGACTATTTATTTATTTGTTTGTTTGTTTGTTGTATTTATATGCCGCTCATTCCGAAATGGACTCAGAGCGGCTAACAGTTATAAATACAACAATAGTAAAAAAAACATCCTAGTAGTACTGTAATAGTAAAAAAAAATAGTAAGAAAAACGCCCTCAAAACATTGCTACAGAGCACTGCACACCAAGACAACTAAACACAAGAACAGTTTTTCCCCAAACGCCATCACTCTACTAAACAAATAATTCCCTCAACACTGTCAGACTTTTTACTAAATCTGCACTTCTATTTCTACTAGTTTTTCTCATCATTCCTATCATCCTTTTCCTCCCACTTAGGACTGTATGACTGTAACTTGTTGCTTGTATCCTAAGATTTTTATTAATATTGATTGTTTCTTCATTGCTTATTTGACCCCTATGACCATCATTAAGTGTTGTACCACATGATTCTTGACAAATGTATCTTTTTCTTTTATGTACGCTGAGAGCATATGCACCAAGACAAATTCCTTGCGTGTCCAATCACACTTGGCCAATAAAAAATTATATTCTATTCTATTCTATAGTAAAAAAAAACCAGTAAAAAATACGAGAATAAAATCAACAGGATAATAAAAATGACAATATCATAAAAAAATATGCATGCATTACAATCAATCTAGTTCTAATTCCAGGCCTGTCAGAAAAGCAAGGTCTTAACAGCTTTCCGGATGACTGATAGGGAAAAGAATGCGAATCTCTGGGAGCAGTTGATTCCACAGGTTTGGAGCCGCCACAGAGAAGGCTCTTCCCCGAGATCCCGCCAGCCGACATTTGTACAGAACAAAATATTCAATGAGAATATTTCATTCATTCAGATCCAGGCTGTGTTATTTGAGTGTTCCCTTTATCTTTTTGAGCAGTGTAGTTTCTGACAGATAATTCATGCTGTCAATATTGATTGTTTCTTCATTGCTTATTTGACCCCTATGACAATCATTAAGTGCTGTACCTCATGATTCTTGACAAATGTATCTTTTTCTTTTATGGACACTGAGAGCATCTGCACCAAGATAAATTCCTTGTGTGTCCAATCACACTTGGCCAATAAAGAATTCTATTCTATTCTATTTTATTCTATTCTATGCATCGATTGGACATGAGAAAAAATTTCACAATCCCAATGGTCTTTATGCACCTACTGAAGGCTAACTTAATTTTTTTAGAGCACATACAAGCCCTTGGTTAAAATCTATTTAATCAGCGGAGGCTCCGAATTTGAGAAGGCTGGGAAGCAAGCCAGTGGCTATTTTGTTATTCCCCAATGACCATTGAAGAAACTTAATGGACTTTCCACCTTTTTCTATTTTTATTTTATTTTATTTTATTTTATTTTATTATTTTATTTTATTTTATTTTATTTTATTTTATTTTATTTTATTTTATTTTATTTTATTTTATTTTATTTTATTTTATTTTATTTTATTTTATTTTATTTTATTTTATTTTATTTTATTTTATTTTATTTTATTTTATTTTATTTTATTTTATTTTATTTTATTTTATTTTATTTTATTTTATTTTATTTTATTTTATTTTATTTTATTTTATTTTATTTTATTTTATTTTATTTTATTTTATTTTATTTTATTTTATTTTATTTTATTTTATTTTATTTTATTTTATTTTATTTTATTTTATTTTATTTTATTTTATTTATAGCTGAAGGGATTGGATACTGTAGCCTAGAGGATAATTCTCTGCCTTACAAGGCAAAGGTTGCAGGTTCAAGTCCCAGTGGGTATGGCTAGCTGATGAGGCCAAAATAAGGCCGAAATAGATCTATCCTAGTCTCCCTTAATTTTCAAATTCAGCAAAAAAAACCCCACATGTGACATATATATATATATATATATATATATATATATATATATATATATATATATATATATATATATATGGAGAGAATATATATGACATATGAGATAAGGAAAGACAATTGGACAGGGGACGATAGGCACATCAGTGCACTTATATACGCCCCTTACTGGCCTCTTAGGAACCTGGAGAGGTCAATTGTGGAAAGTCTAAGGGAGAAATGTTGGGGGTTGGGAGTTGACACTATTGAGTCCGGTAATGAGTTCCACACTTCGACAACTCGATTGTTAAAGTCATATTTTTTACAGTCAAGTTTGGAGTGGTTAATATTAAGTTTGAATCTGTTGCGTGCTCTTGTGTTGTTGCGGTTGAAGATGAAGTAGTCGTTGACCAGAAGGACGTTACAGCATATGATCTTGTGGGCAATACTTAAATCGTGTTTTAGGCGCCGCAGTTCTAAGCTTTCTAGACCCAGGATAGATAGTCTATTTTCATAGGGTATTCTGTTTCGAGTGGAGGAGTGAAGGGCTCTTCTGGTGAAATATCTTTGGACGTTTTCGAGAGTGTTGATGTCTGAGATGTGGTGTGGGTTCCAGACAGATGAGCTGTATTCGAGGATGGGTCTGGCATAGGTTTTGTAGACTCTAGTCAGTAGTGTGAGATTGCCAGAGCAGAAGCTACGTAGGATCAGATTAACAACTCTGGAAGCCTTTTTGGCGATATTGTTGCATTGAAGAAACTTAATGGACTTTCCACCTTTTTCTAGACAAAGCTGAAGGAACAACAGCAGAGCACTTCGGCAGCTCTCTCATCGGCCTATGAAAATAGATTCCAATTACAGCTTTTGAATATTACTTACGTTGGTGAGTATTGCAAACCCATCTTTAGTCTTAGCTCTGTAACACAAAGCCAGAGAAATTTCAGCGGTTTTTTCCCCTCTCTTTCTGATTCCTCCCTCCAAATGTATTTGCTTTGTTTTGGGGCTGTTCAAGGAGTTTAATTTTATTTAATTTTATTTTATTTTTAAATAATTAAACAGGAGGGAAGTGTTTTTAATAGGAAAGTGGACACAAGAATAAGGGGACACAATCTGAAGTTAGTTGGGGGAAAGATCAAAAGCAACGTGAGAAAATATTATTTTACTGAAAGAGTAGTAGATGCTTGGAACAAACTTCCCCTGCAGATAATCATCCACTCCCCTAACACTGACCATGCCCTGACCATAGTGTTTTAGAATAGAATATAGAATAGAATGGGAAGGGACCTTGGAGGTCTTTTAGTCCAACCCCCGTTCAAGCAGAAGACCTTATACTCGTGATGGAGAACCTATGGCACGTGTGATGATTTTTTTGCTTGTGCGAAGGTTTCGGGAGGTCGATTTTAGCCTCCAAAGGCCTCCGGGGTGGCATGCGGAGCCATATCTGCCGGCACTTGAGCCGTTGCCCAACTCATCTCCATAGCACCTGTGTGTGCCCGCCAGCTGATTTTTTGTCCGTGCAGAGGTTTTGGGAGGGCGATTTCAGCCTCCAAAGGCCTCCAGAGTGGCAGAAGGGATTGTTTTCACCTTCCCCAAGCTCCAAGAAAGCCTCTAGAGCCAGGGGGTGGTGAAAAACAGGCTTACCGGGCCCACTGGAAGTTGGGAAACAGAGGAATGGGGGGGGGGATGAATGGATGTGGGCATACACATGCGAGTCATACCACGCGGGCGCACTATTTGGGCACCTGAGGAAAAAAGGTCTCGCCATCACTGTCCTATACAATTTCAGACAAAAGGCTATCCAATCCCTTCTTAAAAGCCTCTAGTGGTGACAATGTCTGAAGGCAAGATCTTCCATTAGTTAATCGTCCACACTGTCAGGAGATTTCTTCTTAGTTCTATGTAGGTTGCCTGGCGGCATAAATAGGTCTTTAAGCTTTTACGGAAGGCAAGGAGGGTGGGGGCAGTGTGAATCTCTGGGGGACCTGATTCCAGAGGGCTGAGGCCCCCACAGAGAAGGCTCTTCCCCCAGGTCCCACCAAACAACATTGCCTAGTTCAGTGTTTCCCAACCTTGGCAACTTGAAGATATTTGGACTTCAACTCCCAGAATTCCCCAGTTGAAGAGTTGAAGTCCAGACACCTTCAAGTTGCCAAGGTTGGGAAACACGGGTCTAGTTGACGGGACTTGGAGACGGCTGACTCTGTGGGACCTGACCAGATGCTGGGACTCATGCAGAGACGTCTCTGGTGGTTTGGAGGGGCAAGAAAAGGGGTTTTTTCCTAATGCATGCAGTCATGTCCAGTTTTGCAATATTGACCGGCTGGCTTTTGTGGTTGTCGCTTGGTCTACAGCACACATGAGCGCTCTGGAGAAGAAGCTGGTGGCCTTGGAGCTGAAAAGCCAGATGGAGCGAGAAAACCTAAACCGGGAGAGCAAGTCTTGGCAAGAGAAAGCCGAGAAGGAAGAGAAAGAGAAGAGCGAATGCCAGCTAGACAAACTCCAGCTGCAAACGCAGGGCCAGAGGTACCAGGAACTGAAATCCACCATGGTCCAAGAGTTACAACCTGCCCTTAACCACTTAAAGACTTCAGCGGACCAGCTATTTTCTTCCTTCGAGACCCGCGGCTGTTACCGGCATGAGGTTGAAAGCACCTTCCGTTCCTTGTTCCGAAGTCTGCAAACCCAGGTGGAAACGGTGGGCCAACAGTTTGGCCAGAAGGCCGACGAGGTGACGCAGGCGAATGCCCTGTTGCAGAGGCAGAAGGCCGCTTGTGGCCAGGACCTCCAGGAAGAGAAACGCAAGATGGTCCGTCAGGAGCAGATGTTCGAGTTGCAGAAACAGGCCCTCGAAGAATTCCAAGACTCTCAGATTGAGAAAACCAGGGCCGAATGCAGGAGGATGAACGACGATAACGAAAGCTTGAGGCTGCAGCTGCAGCAAACCAGGCAGGCTTGCACCAGCGTGAGGGTAAGCCAGTGTTTCTCAAATAGTGGGGCGGCTGATACGGGAGAGATTTGTGGAGAAAACAGGAGATGGAAGCAGACAATCTGATAAAGTAAAAATAAGTTTATTGCAAATGCAAGGCCGAGAGAGAAAAAATTCTCACATTTCTGCAGGGGCTACGGGTTACAAGCAGGGTTTTTATACATGTCTTTTAGTTGGATTTCCTAAGCTGTTTCTTCAGTTGTTTCCTGTCCTGAGAATGTTTGTGGTTGGCAGTTTGTGGTTACAGTGCTCCCTCAATTTTCGCAGGGGATGCGTTCCGAGACGGCCCGCGAAAGTTGAATTTCCGCGAAGTAGAGATGCGGAAGTAAATGTACACTATTTTTGCCTATGAACAGTATCACAAGCCTTCCCTTAACACTTTAAAACTCTAAATTAAATTTCCCATTCCCTTAGCAACCATTTAGATTATTACTCACCAAGGTTATTTATTAATGTTTATTTAAAAAAATATTTATTTATTTATTTATTTATTGATTGATTGATTGATTGATTGATTGATTGATTTGATTTTTATGCAGCCCTTCTCCTTAGATTCAGGGTGGCTTACAACATGTTAGCAATAGCACTTTTTTAACAGAGCTAGGCTATTGCCCCCACAATCCGGGTCCTCATTTTAACCACCTTGGAAAGATGGAAGGCTGAGTCAATCTTATTAAAGGCGGACTAAAGTTTGGCGATGACATATGAGGTCATCGGGGGGGGAGGAACCGTGGTATAGGGGAAAACCCGTAAAGTAATTTTTAATTAATACTTTTGAAAAACCGTGGTATAGACTTTTTGCAAAGTTCGAACCCGTGAAAATCGAGGGAACACTGTACACGTTTTTCTTGCTACATTTCTGCACCTTATGCAGATGGTATTAAACTTTAAGTGTAAAACTTTATTTTACTATTATATATTATAATATTTTATTATAATATTATAATATTTTATTATAATATTATAATATTTTATTATAATATTATAATATTTTATTATATTATATATTATGTAATATTATGTAATATATAATATTATATATTATAGTTTATTATATTATATGTTATATAATATTATATGTTATAATATTTTATTATAATATTATAATAGTTTATCATGGCTGAACCTTGGTTCATTGTACATAAGCATTTAACTCTTTCACGGCAATGCTGGGGGGGTTGCATTAACTCAGAGACTGTGCTTTTTTGGCCGCAGGGAGTAAAGGTTTTTTCCACCAATCCAGAAATGGCGAAGCTTTTTTCCCTTGGGTGCCAAAAAAAGTGTGCACGCATGCTATCCTACATGCATGAGTGTCCACGCCCATAATTCAATGTCTGGGGAGGGCAAAAACAGCTTCCCCCATCCTCTGGAAGGCCTCTGTGTAAAAATGTCCTTTTTATGAAACGTCTAACTTTGGACTTTGGGGTTTATGTCAACCCAGCACCTCTGCTGTCCTCTATCTCCTCTGCATCCCAATGACTTACGTTACTTTAAAAGACTTCAGAATTTTCTAAACCGGAAAAAGAGTTTAGTTGTTGCAACAGAGCAAAATGATAACTTGGAGGGTCCATCTCTAATTTTAGAAAATGCCGCAAATTCTTTGTAGGATTTTAGGATGCTAAAATACACAGCTCAAAAAAATAAAGGGAGCACTCAAACAACACATCCTAGATCTGAATGAATGAAATATTCTCATTGAATACTTTTGTTCTGTACAAAGTTGAATGTGCACAACAGCCTGTGAAATTGATTGTCAATCTGTGTTGCTTCCTAAGAGGACAGTTTAATTTCAGAAAAGTTTGGTTTACTTGGAGTTATATTGTGTTGTTTAAGTGTTCCCTTTATTTTTTTGAGCAATGTACATCTTCAACTGTTAGTGGCATGGGTGGAAAACAAACATGTAAAATATAAAACAAGATAACTTTTTTCAGAAAATAAGTACCAGGAAGTCAGCTAGAGGTTACAGAATACAGATTAACAGAATTGAAAGGGACCTTGGAGATCTTCTAGTCCAACCCCTTGCCCAGGCAGGAAACCTTATACCTTTTCAGACAAATGAATGTTGGAGCATTCACAACTTCTGGAGGCAATTTGTTCCATTGATTAATTGTTATGTATGTATGTATGTATGTATGTATGTATGTATGTATGTACAGTATGTATGTTGGAAGGGACCTTGTCGATCATCTAGTCCAACCCCCTGCTTGAGCAGGGGCCCTAGACCACCCCAGACAAATGGCAGTCCAATCTTCCCTTGAAAATCTCAAGTGTTGGAGAGCTCACAACCTCCGCAGGCAAGCTGTTCCACTGGTTGATTGCTCTCACCGTCAGAAAGTTCCTCCTTATTTCCAGGTTGAATCTCTCTTTGGTCAGTTTCCATCCGTTGTTCCTTCTCTGGCGTTCTGATGCTTTGGAAAACAGCCTGACCCCCTTCCTCTCTGTGGCAGCCTTTCAAGTATTGGAAGACTGCTATCATGTCTCCCCCGGTCCTTCTTTTTGCCAGGACTGGCCATGCCCAAATCCTGCAACCTCTCTTCGTATGTTTTAGTTTCCAGTCCCCTAATCATCCTGATTGCTCCCTCCGGCACTTTCTCTAGAGTTTCAATGTCTTTTTTGTAGTATGGTGACCAAAACTGAATGCAGTACTCTAGGTGTGATCTAACTAGGGCTTTATAGAGTGGTATTATTTATTTTATTTTATTTTATTTTATTTTATTTTATTATTTTATTTATTTTATTTTATTTTATTTTATTTTATTTTATTTTATTTTATTTTATTTTATTTTATTTTATTTTATTTTATTTTATTTTATTTTATTTTATTTTATTTTATTTTATTTTATTTTATTTTATTTTATTTTATTTTATTTTATTTTATTTTATTTTATTTTATTTTATTTTATTTTATTTTATTTTATTTTATTTTATTTTATTTTATTTTATTTTATTTTATTTTATTTTATTTTATTTTATTTTATTTTATTTTATTTTATTTTATTTTATTTTATTTTATTTTATTTTATTTTATTTTATTTTATTTTTTATTTTATTTTATTTTTTGGATTTATATGCCACTCCTCTCCGTGGACTCGGGGTGGCTAACAACAGTGGTAAAACAGCTAAAAACCCTTGTTATAAAACCAATCATACGTACAAACATACCATGCATAAATTGTAGAAGCCTAGGGGGGGAGATTATCTTAGTTCCCCCATGCCTGATGGCAGAGGTGGGTTTTGAGGAGCTTACGAAAGGCAAGGAGGGTGGGGGCTATTCTAATCTCTGGGGGGAGTTGGTTCCAGAGGGCCGGGGCCGCCACAGAGAAGGCTCTTCCCCTAGTCCTAGAATGTATCCCTCTGATACATTTCACTTACTCTCTAGTCTATTTCTGGAAATAAAGACCAGGTTTAAATTGACTGTCCTGATTTTTACAACTACATGGACCACATTGAAATTAGGAGATGCACCATCAATTTGGGGGCTGTAGTTTTCCATTTTCTTAAAAAAACAAAAACATAGACTATTAATGAGTCCATTCAGGTTTTAGAAAGCTCATCAAACTTATTATTTCCATAGACTATGTCTCCGGGCAACACAGCTTTGAGGAACCCGTTTAGTTTGGGCTCATCTAATCCCATTGGCACCTTTTCAAGAGGTCTCGGGAATCCTGTAGCAAGCTCTAATGTGTTCAGCAATCCAAACCCATTGGGGAGGCCAAGTTTACCGGCTCAGCCGAGTTCTGGATCTCAGCGAAATCCAAGCACTGCTGGTAAGTAATCCATTTCTGGAAAGATTTAGGGATTTAGTTCCCTAAAATGCTAACCTGAGAATTGTCACCCCAGCGAGAAACACTGGTGAGGTTGTAAGTCAAGGACTTAACAGTTCACTTGAACGATGATGATCATCCAAGCCACTCCTACCCAGTCACGTGACCACCAAACCACACCCACAAAATAAGCCACACCCACAGTGTGGCAGTAGCAAAATTGGCAGCCCATTACTGCAGCTGGGATTGGGGTTCCGGTAGCAGAAATTGAGACGCACACATATCTCTGCAACCCGACAGGAATGCGTGCACACCCACATGAGATTTGGCTTCTGAGCATGTGCAGCAAGCGAAATCTCACACGAGGATGCCCTCCTGTGCGAGATTTTGCAGATTTTCTGATTTTTTACGAACAAATTGCCAAAAGTCGGCAAAGTCTACCACGCGAGAGCATCCTCCCAGGAGATTTCGCTTGCGGTGCATGGGCAGAAGTCAAATCTCCCACCGTTGGGCACGCATGAGATGGTCATGGAGAGCGTACCAGTACTGGCTGGTAAGTCCAACCCCCGCCTGCTCTGAAGGGAACCATCTTGTAGAATAACAGAGTTGAAAGGGACTTTGCAAGTGTTTCGGTCCAACCTTTTCACAAGAAGACGCTGAACCTTGTTTTCCTTGAGTGCCGAAAGAGCGTGGGCGTGCGCTATCGTGCATGCGTGAGTGCCCATACCCATAATTCAATGCCTGGGGATGGCAAAAATAGCTTCCCCACGCCCCGGAGGCCCTCTGGCATCTGGGAACAGCCTGTTTCCCAACTTCTGGTGGGCCCAGTAGGCTCGCGTTTTGCCCCCCATCCCCAGGATCCAAAGGCTTCCCTGGAGCCGAGGGAGGGTAAAAACCTCCTCCCCCATCCCTCCGGAGGCTCTCTGGAAGCCAAAAATGCCCTCCCAGAGCAGTGAAGGGCTACCAAAATTTTTACTACCACACTGTGGGCGTCGCTTATGCATTTTCTTTCAACATCATTCAGTGTAAATTGGGTGCTCTGGGGTGGGGCTCCATTTTCGCTACCCCACTGCGTTTCCCCCCCCCCCAATCCGGGCAGTAGCCGACCCCTGTCCCACATGCACGTTGGAGCTGAGCTAGGGCAATGGCCCACATGCCAGCAGATAGATAGATAGATAGATAGATAGATAGATAGATAGATAGATAGATAGATAGATAGATAGATAGATAGATAGAATTTGTATGCCGCCCCTCTCCATGGGATGGCTAACAACAGTGATAAAAAAAACAGCATGTAACAATCCAATACTAAAACAACTAAAAACCCTTATTATAAAACCAATCATACATACAAACATACCATGCATAAATTGTAGAGGCCTAGGGGGAAAGAATATCTCAGTTCCCCAATGCCTGATGGCAGAGGTGAGTTTTAAGGAGCTTACGAAAGGCGAGGAGGGTGGGGGCAATTCTAATCTCTGGGGGGAGTTGGTTCCAGAGAGCCGGTGCCGCCACAGAGAAGGCTCTTCCCCTGGGTCCCACCAAACGACATTGTTTAGTCGACGGGACTCGGAGAAGGCCCACTCTGTGGGCCCTAACTGGTCACTGGGATTCGCATGCCATAGGTTCACCATCACTGCCCTATATCCATGATGGCGAATCTATGGACGTGCGCCACAGGTGGCAGCTGAGGCACATGCGACGGCACATGAGACGTTTCCATGTTACAGCTGATTTCCGGCCTTCGGAAAAGCGATTTCATCTTCCGAGAGGCAAAAAAAAATCCCCCAACTGTCAAAGTTCAGAAAAACGCACTTCCGGTTTGCCCATTTGGGCCTTTTTTTTCACCTACCAGCAGTTATATGTTTATTAAATGTTATTAAATGTATAGGTCAATCACCTCACAGTCCAAAGTGACTCTGGGCAGCTTATAATGCCATAAAAGCATACATACAAAACGA
>NC_091950.1:25369926-25394926 GCF_031021105.1 Erythrolamprus reginae
TTAAGAACGTCGTCCAGGAACCAATTAAGTTTGTAAGACAAGGTATCACTGTATTTCTGAAACTGACTCTGAGGTTTAAAAAAAAACAGAATCAAGAACAGGTAGCAAATAAAGCTTTCAAAGCATTATCTTAAGAGAATTAAACCCATGTAATGTGATGATACCATAATGTTAATGTTGTTACCACTGTAGGTAGGTACCACTGTAACAACATTGCCAAAAAGCACTAAGAATTGTTCATCTAATCTTACGTAGCTTCTTCTCTGATAACATTATACAGCTAACCAGAGCTTACAAAACATTTCTTAGACCAATTCTGGAATACAGCTCACCAGTCTGGAACCCGCATTGCATATCAGACATTAATGCAATTGAAAGAGTCCAGAAATATTTCACAAGAAGAGTCCTTCACTCCTCCACTCACAACAAAATACCTTATTCCACCAGATTTGAAATACTGGGATTAGACAATTTACAACTATGTCGCCTCCCATCTGATCTAAATGTAGTTCATAAAATCATATACCAAAATGTCCTTCGTGTTATTGACTACTTCACCTTCAACTGCAGCAATACACGAGCACGCAATAGATTCAAACTAAATTTAAACCGCTGCAAACTCAACTGCAGAAAATATGATTTAGGCAACAGAGCGATCAGTGCCTGGAATGCACTACCTGACACTGTGGTTTCTTCCCAAAATGCCAAATACTTTAACTTTAGACTGTCTACAGTCGACCTTTCCCCATTTCTAAGAGGTTTGTAAGGGGCGTGCATAAGCGCACCATTGTGCCTACCGTCCCTGTCCTACTATGACTATCCTATTGTCCTCTTTTATTGTTACTTTTTACTTACATTTATACCCTGTTTCCCCGAAAATAAGACGTACCCCGAAAGTAAGGCATGTCAGGGGTTTTGCAGAATTTGCTAATATAAGGCACCCCCCGAAAATAAGGCGTAGTCAAGTTTGCATACGGTACGGTGGAAAAACATACGGTACCATTCAAAGCTGTTCATAGCGGTACCGTAATAATGTGGCGTCCCCTGCTGGCCCCTTCCATCGCTTTGTACCATCCAGTACAGCAGACACTGTCTGCTGCTGTCTCACCGTCATTACAGTCTCCACTACAGTGCGTAGACTGTAGTTCGTCTGGTGGCCGGAAGCTGCAATAGCGGGAGTATACTGTTGTACCGTATAAGTGCCGTCGTTTGTGTGTGTGGGTGCCATACTGACAGGTACCGTACCGTAATCAGTGTACCGTACGGTACACTTTCTTTGGGGGTGTCAGCTTTTCTGCCTGTGAATTTGTCTTATTTGAGAAATATAAGGCATCCCCCCCAAAAATAAGATGTAGCACAACTTTTGGAGCAAAAATTAATATAAGACAGTGTCTTATTTTCGGGGAAACACGGTACAAACTACTACCATCCTATATATGTTTGACAAACAAAAAAACAAATAAATAATCAATCTCAGAGGCTTTCAAAAGATTGTTGAAAAGAAGGAGGAGGAAGAAGAAGGTAGAATCAGTTCACAGGTATTCACCATGATGTCTAAGCAGACTATACATCACAAGGAGATCATCTCCGCAAAGTATTGAGAAAGGAAAGGTTGCGGAGTGCACGCAATGTTTTTGTGTGCTTCCCAAGAACATCCAGTTAGTCACCGTGAAGAACAGGATGTGGGATTAATATCAACCTTGACATACGTCCAAATTCTAAAGTTATTTTGACATGCCACTTAATTCTTTCCTTGTATTTCCCTTTTTCTTATCCCAGGAGCTAAAGGAAACATTGACAAGGACAACTAAGAATTCAAAACAGCTCCTGAGCACTAGAAGTGTTGACTGGAGACAGGAAAACATTTACCTCTGTGGAAAAGACTTCAAACAGTAACCGAGGAGAGCAGGCCGAGAAAAGCTGTGAGGCCGATGGAGTGGCTCTCAAGCTGGGATTCTGCCCTCTTCTATAACATAACTGACATTTAATTCTAGCTCAGTCTTACACACTGATGTCTTTTACTGATCCAATATTGATTTCCTTCAGTATCTTTGGGTTCACGCAAAAAACATACTCCTTCATCGGGTTGAGGGTCCATTGATGTAAATTCCATATCAATCATTCTGACTCAGGTTTCTTTCCTTGCGGAGTTATGGCGAGGATAATATGTAATGATCCCTGTGGCATCAACCACATGAGAAATACATACAACTGCTCAATATTTTCAGTGTTTTCATGCCACTACTACGTTCGTTCAAAACAAAAGTAAAAATGGTGGAAATTGTAAATGCACTCTTAACATAAATGAGGAGTTAAGTGTTCCTGCAGTTTTGTAAGATACTGTGGCGTATTTATGTATATAGCTTTGTGTAGGCATGCACACGTTTATTGGAGAAGTTGTGTTTCTCTTGATTATTAGCTGGTGATCCCCTGTTTATCACGGCGCATCTGATAATGCAGTCCACTCTTACTTTGTGAGTATCCCACTAAAGTTGATTGCAATTACTGTAGGTCTGATAACAGAGTTGAAAATCTTTTTATCTGCACAGAAATTGAAGAACTAAAAAGTACCAAGCAAAGTACCATATTTTTCAGAGAACAGTGTTCCCTCGATTTTCGCCGGTTCAAACTTCGCGAAAAGTCTATACCACGGTTTTTCAAAAATATTAATTAAAAAATACTTTGTGGGTTTTTTTTCCTATACCACGGTTTTTCCCGCCAGATGACGTCATATGTCATCGCCAAACTTTTGTCTGCCTTTAATAAATATTTTTTTAGATAAACTTTAATAAATAACCCTGGTGAGTAATAATCTAAATGGTTGCTAAGGGAATGGGAAATTGCAATTTAGGGGTTTAAAGTGTTAAGGGAAGGCTTGGGATACTGTTCATAGCCAAAAATAGTGTATTTACTTTCGCATCTCTACTTCGCGGAAATTCGACTTTCGCGGGCGGTCTTGGAACGCATCCCCCGCTAAAATCGAGGGAACACTGTATAAGATGTACTGGAATATAAGATGCACCTTAGTTTTTGGGGAGGAAAATAGAGAAGAGATTCTGCTTACCAGATATTCCTCTGACTGGCGTCCTTAGTCTGGTTTGCTTCAGTACATTATTTTATTCCCTGCCTAGGGCTTTAAAAAAAACCTTATTCAGAGAGAGTAACAATGAAAGAGCTTGCAAATGAATAAGAGCTGGGAACATCGTTAGCACCTGGTTAGGACTGGAAAGAAATATTTGGAGCAAGTTAGAGCAATGAAAAAAAAAACCCTACAAAGACTTAGGGCTTGGAAAACATTCTTCGCAGAGAGTAACAATGAAAGAGCTTGCAAGCCGGAAAGAGATGGGAACATTGTTAGCATCTGATTAGGGCTGGAAAGCAAGTTAGAGCAATGAAAAAAAAAACCTACAAAGACTTAGGGCTTGGAAAACATTCTTCGCAGAGAGTAACAATGAAAGAACCTGCAAGGTAAGAGCTGGGAAGATCGTTAACACAAGTTAGGGCTGGGAGGGGAAGCTTCAAAAAATACCTACATTCAGAGTATAAGACCCAGCTGAATTGTCAGCCTCTTTTAGGGAGGAAAACGGTGTGTTTTATACTCTGAAATATACAGTATATTTTTGGTCTATCAGGGATGGCAACTCCCTTTCTCAATATGACTTTGTTTTAGGGTTCCTGCAGGCATCATGCTAGCCTGTTTAGAAACGATATCATGGTCTGTAAATCTTGGCTTGGTCAATAAACCCATCTTGTGTTTGTTGTTCTATTACAATAACAAATCGTTCTGTGGAGATAAAACTGCTATTTTGAAAAATGTATTCCATTCAAATGACTAAGAGGAGCAAGGTGGCCTATGGAAGGTGTGCCCTACTAATAAACATCATATGAAAATCTAGCAGGAGTAGTGATTGATTTGGATAAGGTGGGTTCCTAACAGTTCTAACTGGTTATTTAGAACCGTTAGTAAACTGGTAATGACATCAAGCAGCTAGTTCTGGGTGTGGGTGTCGCCATCTTGTTTTTTGCTTCTGCTCATGCCCAGAAGCTGTTTTTTTTGCTTCTGCGCATGCCCAGAAGCTTGGTTTTCAACACTGCGCATGTGTGCGTACCCACAGCACAGGAGGAAGCAAACCGGAGGTGAGATAAGTTAGAACCCACCCCTGGATAAGAAATGTGGTTTTAACTTCTTTTAACACTTCTCGGAAAAGTGAGTTATATATGCAAGCTCCTTCTGCTGGCTGTAGTTCACCAGTTCAAATCTCACCAGGCTCAAGGTTGACTCAGCCTTCCATCCTTCTGAGGTAGGTAAAATGAAGACCCAGATTGTTGGGGGTGATATGCTGACTCTGCAGACTGCTTAGAGGGGGCTGTAAAAGCACTATGAAGTGGTATATAAGTCTAAATGCTATTGCTATAAGTCAGTCAAGGGCTACCAAATTTTTTACTACCACACTGTGGGCGTGGCTTATGCAGGACGCCCTGCATTTTCTTTCAACATCTTTCAGTGCAAATTGGGTGGTCTGGGGTGGAGCTCCATTTTTGCTACCCCACTGCGTTTCCCCCCCATCTGGGCAATAGCCCACCCCTGCTATAAGTGCTACTGCTATATGAGAAGGAACAAAATTAATCTAACCTTACATTGCTCTTGTCAACTTCACCTCCCACTCATAAAAATCTTCGTGGTGTCGGACAGAGTTTTCAGTTTTATGCTGGCAAGCAAAATTTCTCAGAGAGAAATTCAAAATAGGGCAAGAGTAAATTACTTAAAATGCAAACTTCCTTTCTGGGCAATTGAGAAGCATGGATGGTCTTAGTTCTGATTATTTTGGGAAGCAGAGATAAACACTCCCCCGTGTTGCATTACTTGAAATAATACACATCGTCCTCGACTTACATCCTTTCACTTAGCAACCCTTTGAAGTTACATCAGCATTGAAAAAAAGTGTCTTATGACGGATCCTCACAGTTAGAAGCATTCCCAATGGTGACATCAGGGGTAGGCTGCTGCCGGGACAGGGGGTGGGGGGGCACGCAGTGGGGTAGTGAAAATGTAGCTCTACCCCAGAGCACCCAATTTGCACTGAAAGATGTTGAAAGAAAATGCAGGGCGTCCTGCATAAGCCACAGTGTTGTAGTAAAAATTTTGGTAGCTCTTCATTGGTTAAGACTGTTTTGTAGAATGGAGCATTTTTGGATGCTCACTTAGGCTGTGAAAGTAGCGAGGAACACTTTAGATTGTTGCCTTTGAGTACGTGGTTATTTTGTGAGTGGCCATTTTAATCATGAAGGCACCTTGATGACAATGCTCAAAATGTGCTTTCAAAATTCTAAGTGAGATGTTTCTGTCATAGCTGCTCACTTCTAGAATGTGGGTGAATTCGATGACCTGCTTGTTTTGAGTCCATTGATATGGGTATTGTTTTGAGCTTCTTGGAAAATCCTCGATCAAGTCACATGATTGTCAAGTCACTCCCACCTGGTCACATGGCTGGTAAGCCACTCCTTTTTTTAAAAAAAATTTTTTTAAAATTGATTTTTCTTTAGACAAACACCACGAACAACATTTAACATTTAAAGGAGCTACAGTTGCTCCGCTAGTCGTAGAAGTCTAACTAATACAGAAAGAAAAAAATGTAACTGTGATCAGATCCATACAGAAAAACAATTAATAATATTCTACATCTATGTTTCCATTTTGATATTATAGTTCATTTAGTTAAAATCAATTCTAATATCAATATACTACTAAAGTATAACATTTGATTTTATATTTTCATTTTAATGATATAATTAAACTAATTAAAGCCAATTAATTAAACACAAAAAGCTTATACTTAAAATTTCTTAAAATACTTTAAAATCTACTTCTTTATATCTAATTTAACAATATAATAAAATATTTAAAATCAGTTGCTCACTCTAAAAAACCTTGTCCTTTAAATTTCTTAATATAAAACTATCCTTAAAACTTCAATATATCATTTATTTAGTTTAATAAATTCAAATGTTTTAAAATTTGTGCATTAAAACTCTTTTTTAATATTCCACCAGTTATACACTTTTCCCCAAGTTTTATAAAACTCTGTTTCCATTTGATTATTTAACCATCTTGTCATCATATCTAATTCTGCACATACCATACTTTTTTAAAAAATACTTCTTCATCTTTTGGTTTTTCCTTGTCTTTCCATTTTTGCGCAAACGTAATTCTTGCCGCTACTAAAATATGAATTATTAAATAATATATTTCTTTTTTATATTTAGTATCACAAATGCCTAATAGGAAGAATTCCGGAGTTTTTTTAATCTTCTTATTCGTTATTTCCTTTAACCTTTTTTCTACTTTATTCCAATAAGTCTTAGCTTCAGGGCAGGTCCACTCCTACCCAGTCACATGATCATCATGCTACGTCCACAGTGTGGTAGTAAACAATTTGGTAGCCCTTCACTGGATGATATGATCAAAATTTGGGTTCTTGACAACCGCCATGTATTTACAATGGGTTGCAACATCCTTGGGTGGTGTGATCTTCATTTGTGGCTTTCCCAGCCACCTTCCAATAAGTAAAGTCAAGGGAGGAAACATGATTTAGCAGTGTTCTCTCTAAAAAATTTTTGGGGTGGGCGGAAAAGTATAATGTCTGAGCGGCAGTCCCTTCGGGACTGGGCGGCACAGAAATAATAATAAAATTTCCCTCTCGGCTTCTGGGCAGGTTTGGAAAACTCTGAGTTGATGATGATTTTTAAGTGAGCGATTGCTCACTGCTCAGCTTAGAGGGAACTATGGATTTAAGTTTAGTTTAAGTTTAAGTTTAATCAGATTTGTATGCCGCCCCTCTCCGCAGACTCGGGGCGGCTCACAGCAACAGCAACACAATGTACAACAAATCCAATATTTAAATTAATTTTAAAACCCCCACAAGTTAAAACCAATCATACACACTAGCGTACCATACATAAATTTTATAAGCCTAGGGAGAAGGAACATGTCAATTCCCCCATGCCTGACAACAGAGGTGGGTTTTAAGGAGCTTACGAAAGGCTAGGAGGGTGGGGGCAACTCTGATATCTGGGGGGAATTGGTTCCAAAGGGTCGGGGCCGCCACAGAGAAGGCTCTTCCCCTAGGCCCCGCCAACCGACAGTGTTTAGTTGACGGGACCCGGAGAAGGCCAACTCTGTGGGACCTAACTGGTCGCTGGGATTCGTGCGGCAGAAGGCGGTCCCGGAGATATTCTGGTCCAATGCCATGAAGGGCTTTATAGGTCATAACCAACACTTTGAATTGTGACCGGAAACTGATCGGCAACCAGTGCAGACTGCGGAGTGTTGGTGTGACATGGGCGAATTTAGGAAAGCCCATGATAGCTCTCGCAGCTGCATTCTTTTGCTTAACGCACATGTGACTCACTTAACAACAGCATTGTGTTACTTAACAACCATGGCCAAAAAAAAAAGTTTGTAAAATCAGGTGTGACACACTGAACAAACTGCCTTTACTGGTCCGAATTCTGGTCCTTACTAATTATTTTGGAAATTATTTTTGAGAGTGTTAGGAGTTTTGCTCTTTCATTCTTTTCAGCATGAAAGCACAGAACCAGCTAGTGGAACAGGAAGGGGTTAAGCTTTTGCCAGACCCATCCTCGAATACAGCTCATCTGTTTGGAACCCATATCGCATCTCAGACATTAACACCCTTGAAAATGTCCAAAGATACTTCACCAGAAGAGCCCTTCACTCCTCCACTCGAAATAGAATACCCTATGAGACTAGACTTTCAATCCTGGGCCTAGAAAGTTTAGAACTAAGACGCCTTAAACAAGATCTAAGTAAACAAGATCCTATGATGCAACGTCCTGCCTGTCGGCGACTACTTCAGCTTCAACCACAACAACACAAGAGCACACAACAGATTTAAACTTAATATTAACTGCTCCAAACTTGACTGTAAAAAATATGACTTCAGTAATCGAGTTGTCGAAGCGTGGAACTCATTACCGGACTCCATAGTGTCATCCCCAAACCCCCAACACTTTACCCTTAGATTATCTACAGTTGACCTATTCAGATTCCTAAGAGGTCAGTAAGGGGCAAGTACAAGTGCACTAGAGTGCCTTCCATCCCCTGTCCTATGGCTCTCCTATATCTCCTATACCTTTCTTCTATTCCTATATCTCTTCTTCTATTCTTTCAGTGCTATGTTCTATTACTATACCTTCTTTTCTATTATTTCTTAGATATATTTTACTATGAGTATCTCCTCTATAACCTTCATCATGTATTTTACTATGTGTCTATAGATATATACCCATTAAAACCCTCATTGTGTATTGGACAAAATAAATAAATAAAATAAATAAAATATAAAGGGAGGCGAGATGACAATGCCTACTGAAGCTAAGCAGAGCCTCTTCATACTTAGTCGGAGAATCATCGGAAATACCTTGGTGGTTAGCTAAATAAGGAAGGGGGAATAATATAGAAGAACAAGCTGAAAAGGATGTTGGTTTTGTTTTTGCTAAATGACTGCATGCACGAACTGATCAGGAATTGAACTTAAGTTGAGTTTTCCTTTTCACCAGAGAGCCACGCCACCAAGGTCCAGCAATTATAATTTAAATACTTTATTATTGTCAATGTATGTATTTACACAGTATATACACAGAGACTACAATTAATCCAGAATGCAGCTTCTAGATAGCCACTCAGAGTGCTTCAGGGATGGGCAGCATACAAATTTAACTGATAGATAGATAGATAGATAGATAGATAGATAGATAGATAGATAGATAGATAGATAGATACCTATACAACAAAATTCACATAACACCTAGAGACGAGACCCAACACACATAATCTCCACCCCATGTCCAATCAACGAAGCAGTGGAAGTGATGTGCCAGTGTCTGAAGGCTGTTGGGGTCTGGATGGGTGTCAACAGACTCAAACGCAACCCTGATAAGACGGAGTGGCTGTGGGTTTTGCCTCTCAAGGACAATTCCATCTGTCCATCCATTACCGTGGGGGGGGGGAATTACTGACCCCCTCAGAGAGGATCCGCAACTTGGGCGTCCTCCTCGATCCACAGCTCACATTAGAGAAACATCTTTCAGCTGTAGCGAGGGGGGCGTTTGCCCAGGTTCACCTGGTGCACCAGTTGCGGCCCTATTTGGATTGGGAGTCACTGCTCACAGTCACTCATGCCCTCATCACCTCGAGGCTTGACTACTGTAATGCTCTCTACATGGGGCTACCTTTGAAAAATGTTTGGAAACTTCAGATCGTCCAGAATGCAGCTGCGAGAGGAATCATGGGCTTCCCTAAGTATGCCCATGTTACACCAACACTCCGCAGTCTGCATTGGTTGCCGATCAGTTTCTGGTCACAATTCAAAGTGTTGGTTATGACCTATAAAACCCTTCATGGCACCAGACCAGATTATCTCCGGGACCGCCTTCTGCCGCACAAATCCCAGCAACCAGTTAGGTCCCACAGAGTGGGCCTTCTCCGTGTCCTGTCAACTAAACAATGTCATTTGGTGGGACCCAGGGGAAGAGCCTTCTCTGTGGTGGCCCCGGCCCTCTGCAACCAACTCCCCCCAGAGATTAGAATAGCCCCCACCTTCCTTGCCTTTCGTAAGCTGCTTAAAACCCTCCTCTGCCGTCAGGCATGGGGGAACTGAGTTATTCTTTCCCTCTAGGCTGCTACAATGTATACATGGTATGTTTGTATGTATGATTGGTTTTATAATAAGGGTTTTTAGTTGTTTTAGTATTGGATTGTCGCATGTTGTTTTTACGTTAGCCGCCCTGAGTCTACGGAGAGGGGTGGCATACAAATCCAATAAATAGGTAGATAGATAGATAGATAGATAGATAGATAGATAGATAGATAGATAGATAGATAGATAGATAGACAGACAGACAGACAGACAGACAGACAAACAAACAAACAAACAAACATCCCCCAAATCTGCCCCACCTGCCACAAATACCCCACCCTGAACCACCCAAACATCCACATAACAAACCAATTAATACTGTCCAACAGCTCATCCTTTAGTTCATTGTTCAACTCCTGAATCCCCAATAGACTCTCCACCGCCAGTTTGTTTTCCCTGAATTTTGCATCTATGTCTACCTCTCCAGCTTCTTCTGAATTGCAAAAAAACCAACAACAACAACAACACTCTTTTGTCTGAGAATCAATAGCAGATCTGTCTCTACTCTTGGGAAGGGCCATAACTCAGCCTGGATTAGGTGAGAGGGAAAATCATGGCTGCAATGTACTTTCATCAGAGGTCAGATGGTCCAGACATAATGGCAGCAATTCTATGAAGACCTTAAGCACAGATTGTCATTATGACCACAATGTGGTTGCTATTTAGCTACAATGTGGCTTCCGGTCACAATTCAAAGTGTTGGTCATGACCTTTAAAGCCCTACATGGCAATGGACCAGATTACCTCCGGAACCGCCTGCTACCGCACAAATCCCAGCGACCGATAAGGTTCCACAGAGTTGGCCTTCTCCAGGTCCCATCGACTAAACAATGTTGGTTGGCGGGCCCCAGGGGAAGAGCCTTCTCTGTGGCGGCCCCGGCCCTCTGGAACCAGCTCCCCCCGGAGATTAGAACTGCCCCCACCCTCCCTGTCTTTCGTAAACTACTCAAGACTCATTTATACCGCCAGGCATGGGGGAGTTGAGATAGCTCTTCCCCCTAGGCCATTACAAGTTATGCATGGTATGTTTGTGTGTATGTTTGGTTTTATAATAGGGGGTTTTAGTTGTTTTTTATTATTGGATTGTACACGTTGTGTTTATTACTGTTGTTAGCCGCCCCGAGTCTGCGGAGAGGGGCGGCATACAAATCCAATAAATTATTATTATTATTATTATTATTATTATTATTATTATTATTATTATTATTATTATTTGGCTTTGATATGATCTCCACTCATTGATTTGACCTCATTCGTCACAGTAGTTTGGGAAACATGATTTATATTTTACACATTACAGGCACCTAGTTTGGGTTTAGTTGTTGAATAAACCATGGATAAATAAAACAAAACTGAGCGTGTTCTGTGAGAACAACTAAAGTATTTGTCTGTCAAAATGTGCTTTATTTATTGGGTTCCATTTATTTATTGAATTTATATAGCCACCCATCTCTGCCATGTGTACTCATTTCCATCAACATAATTCAAAGACAATTAAAACCTAGGTAAAAATGATGCAGGCTGGTTGGGTGGAGAAGAGCTGGGATTGAAGAAAAGTGAAAAATGAGCAGGCAACAAACATTGCAGGGGAAAGATGAGCTTCCACTAGAATCTCTGCCTGCTTTCTTGTGCTTGTTTAGTGCAAGAGTAGGTAAAGTTGGCTCTTGTATGACTTGTGGACTTCAACTCCCAGAATTCCCGAGCCAATCATGTCATAGAAGAGCCTACTTTGCCTGCCTGTGGTTCAGTGCAGTGTTTCCCAACCTTGGCAACTTGAAGATATCTGGACTTCAACTTCCAGAATTCCCCAGTCAGTGAATGCTGGCTGGGGGATTCTGGGAGTTGAAGTCCAGATATCTTCAGGTTGTCAAGGTTGGGAAACACTGGTTTAGTGTGTCAAAATCTGCAAGTATTTTGTTACAACTGAACTTTGTTTTATTTACCTTGCAATTTTTTTTACATTTTAAAATATTTTTCCTGTTCTCTTTCTTATACCTATTAAAATAAAGAGATCTTTAAAAACTTTGCCAAGACAAAATTAAATAGAAACAATACCTTTGTGCATTAAAAGATGGATTTTTTTAAAAGTATAATTTTTACTGAAGGATTTTTAAACTAGAGATAACACCAATACTAGAAAAGAAAGAGAAAAGGCGGAAAGGAGTGTATAAGAAAGGAAATAGAAAAAGGAAATAGAACAAAATGGGATCAATGTTTTTCATGGTACAATAGGTATAAATAGTTATACAGTATCTCTTTCTCTAAGGCTACATCACAATTTGATTTATTGGATTTGGATTTGATTTATTGGATTTGTATGCCGCCCCTCTCCGTGAACTTGGGGCGGCTAACAACAGTGATAAAAACAGCATGTGACAATCCAATACTAAAAACAGCTAAACACCCTTGTTATAAAAACAATCATACATACAAACATAACATGCATAAATTGTAGAAGCCTAGGGGGAAAGAATAACTCAGTTCCCCCATGCCTGACGGCAGAGGTGGGTTTTAAGGAGCTTACGAAAGGCAAGGAGGGTGGGGGCTATTCTAATCTCTGGGGGGAGTTGGTTCCAGAGGGCTGGGGCCGCCACAGAGAAGGCTCTTCCCCTGGGTCCCGCCAAACAGCATTGTTTAGTTGATGGGACCCGGAGAAGGCCCACTCTGTGGGACCTAACTGGTCGCTGGGATTCGTGCAGCAGAAGGCGGTCCTGGAGATAATCTGGTCTAAATCTAATTTATTAGTTTCCCTAATTTATTCTTTTTAATCTCCAAATCCATGTCACAAATTCATTTTTGTCCCTTTTCAGTAAAAATCCATCAATGGTTTCCAGTCTGTTGAATGTAGCTGTTGTCTTTCTCTAATTAAACAGCATAATTTTGCCATGTCTGCTAGTTCTCTCATCTTCATCAACCAATCATCCTATATGGGTATTTCAGAGTCTTTCTATTTTTGCACATAAAATAATATCACAGAACCAAATGTAAACCTTCCTGGATCTTTTGTAGCTGACTGTCCATTAATCCCAGCAAAAAAAAAAGTTCTGGTTTCTGATGAAATTTCTGGTTTGATTTTGAACTTCTTTGTAGCATTTTATGTATTTGAAGCGAGAAATTTCTGTATTTTTACAAGTCCACCAGACATTAAAAAATGATCTTTCAACATTTCCAACATAAATTTTAAATACTGATACTTTTATACATTCTAAAATTTTTCCTAGAATCATAAACCAACATAATTTAATAAAAATTCACTTTTCAGTTATAACATAATGGGTGAACAGTGTGGTCAGGCGGTAGGAAAAGCAACTAGAATGCTTGGCTGCATACCTAGGAGTATAACAAGTACGAAGAGGGTGATTGTGATCCCGCTGTATAGAGCGCTGGTGAGACCACATTTGAAATACTGTGTTCCGTTCTGGAGACCTCACCTACAAAAAGATATTGAAAAAATTGAATGGGTCCAAAGACGGGCTACAAGAATGGTGGAAGGTCTTAAGCATAAAACGTATCAGGAAAGACTTAATGAACTCAATCTGTATAGTCTGGAGGACAGAAGGAAAAGGGGGGACATGATCGAAACATTTAAATATATTAAAGGGTTAAATAAGGTCCAGGAGGGAAGTGTTTTTAATAGGAAAGTGAACACAAGGACAAGGGGACACAATCTGAAGTTAGTTGGGGGAAAGATCAAAAGCAACATGATAAAATATTATTTTATTGAAAGAGTAGTAGGTCCTTGGAACAAACTTCCAGCAGACGTGGTAGATAAATCCACAGTAACTGAATTTAAACATGCCTGGGATAAACATATATCCATCCTAAGATAAAATACAGAAAATAGTATAAGGGCAGACTAGATGGACCATGAGGGTTTTTTCTGCCGTCAGTCTTCTATGTTCCTATGGTGTAAATTTTAATCCTTTTAACCAGTGTTCCCTCTAATTTTTTTTGGGGGTGGGCGGAAAAGTATAGTGTCTGAGCGGCAGTCCCTTTGGGACTGGGCGGCACAGAAATAATAAATAAATAAATAAATAAACAAACAAACAAACAAACAAAAAACCCACCCTGTTTTGCCTCAGAGAATTTCAAAATAAAATACTGTACTGTGTGTCTATAACAGTGAGCTCATAATAGGGCAACTCTATCAATATCAAAATGCCACTTAAATAGTTGAGCTAGTTTCAAACTAGATTTTGATTTTCTTTCTCTCTTCCTTACTCCCATTCTTTTTCTTTTTCTTCCTCTCTTTTTTCTATCTGTTTCTCTCTCTTCCTCTCTCTCTCCTTTCCTCTCACTCTTTCCATCTGGGCTTCTGGGCAGGTTTGGAAAACTCTGAGTTGATTATGATTTTTAAGTGAGCGATTGCTCACTGCTCAGCTTAGAGGGAACTATGCTTTTAACCAGTTATTAAGAATCGAAGAGAAGGGAATAGTTGGAAGGGATCTTGGAGGTCTTCTAGTCCAACCCCCTGTTTAGGCAGAAAATCCTATACCATTTCAGACAAATCGTTATTTTTTCTTAAAAACTTCCAGTGTTAGAGCATTCACAACTTCTGGAGGCAAACTGTTCTAACTTTTTTCCTTGTTTATTCTTCGGAGAGGGGCGGCATACAAATCTAATAAATTATTACTATTATTATTATTATTTATTTATTTATTTGTTTGTTTGTATTGTCAAGTACATATTGGTGGCACATGATACTAGTAAAAGGGAAACATTAGGACAGGGCTTGGAAGGCACTCTGGTGCACTTATGCACGCCCCTTACTGACCTCTTAGGAATCAGGAGAGGTCAACAGTGGAGAGTCTAAGAGTAAAGTTTTGGAGGTAGTCGATAGTCTAAGGATAAAGGTTTAGTTGCCACCCATTGCTTCTTGTTCTACCTTCAGGTGCTTTGGAAAATAGGTTGACTCCCTCTTCTTTGTGGCAACCCTTGAAATATTGGAACATTTCTATCATGTCTCCCCTACTCCTTATTTTCATTAAACTAGACATACATAGTTCCTGCAACCATTCTTCATATGTTTTAGCCTCCAGTCCCCTAATCATCTTTGTTGCTCTTCTCTGGACTTTTTCTAGAGTATCCACATAAGGGGTGTGCATAAGTGCACCAACCTGCCTTCCGTTCCCCTGTCCTAATGTTTCTCTTTTACTAGTCTCATGTATATAAATATTATTATATTTTTGTATACAAACAAACAAACAAACAAATAATAAATAAATCATTTGCCCACTGTTCCATCGATATCTTGTGTTCAAAGTTCTTAGCCCATCTTATCATACAGTCACTCGTCCTTTTTCTGTTTTCACTTGTCCTTTTTCTGTTTTCACTTGTCCTTTTTCTGTTTTCACTTGTCCTTTTTCTCTTTTCATTTCTCCTTTTTCTGTTTCAAATTTCATTTTAGCAATTCACATGGCTTCTGCCTTCCGCTGCTCAGTTCCAAATGTCCTGTTATCTACCTTAAATTTCCCCCGTTAATTGAGGAGATGGAATATTTTAAGGAACAGTTAATAAACCACGGACATTAATAAATAATAATAATAATCCAAATGACGTGCTTGCTACGCGAGTCTTCGCAAATTATTGGCGTCTCTTCCCTCCTCGTAGAAAATTCTACTTATAAGGTTTTCCTCTGCTGCAAGGTTTCAGAGAACGCTAAGGTCAGGCTCCTTAGTAATGCTCATTTTGAGTAGTCAGACAGGAAAGGGGTTGATGACCTTCATTGTTCTCGCTTTTGGCAGAAATCTGGTGTGGCCACCAGATAAAGAATGCAGACTCCCGGTTTCTCCTAGAAGGAAAGGTGCAATTCGGAATGATCGATGCCTCCTTCTCAGAGGCCATCACGTCTTGAACAAAGGCTGGGAAACCTTTAGGCCAAGCACAGGGTAGAACCAGAAGTGAGAAAGTTCGGAGTTTAAACTTTCTGTTTCTCACGAATCCCAGCGGCCGATAAGGTCCCAAAGAGTTGGCCTTCTCCGGGTCCCATCGACTAAACAATGTCGTTTGGCGGGCCCCAGGCGAAGAGCCTTCTCTGTGGCAGCCCCAGCCCTCTGAAACCAACTCCCCCCAGAGATTAGAACGGCCCCCACCCTCGTCTTTCGCAAATTACTTAAGACCCACCTTTGTCGCCAGGCATGGGGGAGTTAAGTTATCCTTTCCCCCTAGGCTACTACAAGTTATGCATGGTATGTTTGTGTGTATGTTTGGTTTTTTATAATAAGGGTTTTTTAGTTGTTTTTATTAATTGGATTGTTCATGTTGTTTTACCACTGTTGTTAGCCACCCCGAGTCTGCGGAGAGGGGCGGCATACAAATCCAATTAATAATAATAATAATAATAATAATAATAATAATAATAATAATAATAATAATGAATGGCTGCAAAAGTTGACAGCAGAGATGGCTAAATTGGCTGCTTTGATTCAAGAAAAAAATACAACACAATTACTTTTGTTACTACTTGGAAACCGCTTCTGGGTTTTGCGCTTGAGATAGGAAAAAAAATGAAATTTTTGATTTTGACTGATAAAGGGCTGCTTTATGCCATTATGTAAAAGTAAATTTATTCATACCATACATAAACGATCTTTGCGATTGCATCACTAGCAATTGCGTTCTCTTTGCAGATGATGTCAAACTATTTAATACCATCGACAAGGCTTCTACCCTTCAAAAAGACCTTGACCACTTAGCAGAATGGTCTAAAACCTGGCAACTTCAAATCTCCACCACTAAATGCTCTGTCTTACACATTGGTAAAAAGAATCAGAATACTAAATATAAACTTGGAGGAATTGAACTTATTGATAACCCTCAATCTGTCAAAGACCTTGGAGTACTCATATCCAGTGACCTAAGTCCTAGAGCCCACTGCAACAACATTGCCAAAAAGACTTTAAGAGTTGTTAACCTAATCTTTCACAGCTTCTTCTCTGGCAATTTTGAACTGCTAACAAGAGCTTACAAAACATTTGTCAGACCAATCCTAGAATACAGCTCACCTGTACGGAACCCACATTGCATATCTGACATCAACACAATTGAAAGAGTCCAGAAATATTTCACAAGAAGAGTCCTTCACTCCTCTTCTCACAACAAAATACCTTACTCCACCAGACTTGAAATTCTTGGTTTAGACAACTTACAACTCCGTCGTCTCCGTTCTGACTTAATTATAGTTCATAAAATCATATACCAAAATGTCCTGCCTGTTAGCGACTACTTCACCTTCAACCGCAACAACACACGAGCACGAAATCGATTTAAACTAAATGTCAACCGCTCCAAACTTGACTGCAAAAAATACGACTTCAGCAACAGAGTAATCAATGCCTGGAATGCACTACCTGACTCTGTGGTTTCTACTCCTAACCCCAAAACCTTTAACCTTAGACTATCTACAATTGATCTCTCCTCCTTTCTAAGAGGTCTGTAAGGGGCGTGCATAAGCGCACCATTGTGCCTACCGTCCCTGTCCTATTGTCTACTTTTTATCATTACTTACCTAATGTTTTATATGTACAAATTATCACCCTATAATTGTTTGACAAATAAATAAACAAACAAACAAACAAACAAATAAATATTGAGGTTTAATATTATCTTAATTCTACTGCACCAAAGGAAGTTGGAAATCCATGTATTTTCTTTCTTTCCCCCTCTTTTTCCTATACTTCTTCTCCCTTCCTTTCTCCCTCCCCTATTTTTCATACTATTTTATTTTGCATTTTATATTTTATATTATAAACTAATAAAAAATAAAGTTTCTGTTTCTAGGTGCTTCAGCAATAGAAAGTCACATATCCCTGGTTCATCTTATTGGCAATCCCACTTTGTTACGTGCACAATCTTTCTGAAGTGCAATTTTAATGGGACAAGTACTGCAGACGCATTACTGAAGTGCAATTGATTCCTCATCTCTAGGCTCATTTGTGGTTTCCCCCCCCCCCCCCCACCACCATGCAAACAATGAAAAGACATCAATCTTCTATCTTCTAATGTGCAAGCATCTATATTTGGGTACCAAGATCCTTTTTTGTTTAGTGTTTCACTGATTCACATAGCACATGAAGGTTGCTTTTGAAAATTTACCAGTGCTGACATAATCACCTACATTATACATTTGCATTATAGTTATGTTTGGGTGATATTTTTCTGATCAATGCAGGCATTTCTGCTCATTCTTTCGAATGTAGCTTTTTTGAAGGTTTTTCCCCCCGAACCTTAACTAAGTGCTAAGGATCTTCCCGGCTTCTCACTCCTTTTTCCAAGTTTTTTTCCAGCCCTCAGTCTTTGCGGGCTTGTTTTTATTCTTACTCCCTCTGAAAAAAGTTTTTTCAGCCCTTCGGAGAGGGGCGGCATACAAGTCCAACTAATAAATAAATAAATAAATAAAAAATAAATAAAATAATGTGCTGAAGCTGAACACACTAAGGATGTTATTTATTTATTTATTTATTTATTTATTTATTTATTTATTTATTTAGTTAGTTAGTTAGTTAGTTAGTTAGTTAGTTAGTTAGTTAGTAAGTAAGTAAGTAAGTAAGTAAGTAAGTAAGTAAGTAAGTAAGTATGCCGCCCCTCTCCGCAGACTCGGGGCGGCTCACAACAGTAACAGAAAACAATGTATAATACAAATTCAATAATTAGAAAGCTAAAAACCCATAGTTTAAAAAACATGCACACAACATACCATACATAAATGGTATAGGCCTGGGGAAGATATTTCAGTTCCCCCATGCCTGATGGCAGAGGTGGGTTTTAAGGAGTTTGCGGAAGGCAAGGAGGGTGGGGGCAGTTCTAATCTCAGGGGGGAGCTGGTTCCAGTGGGTCGGTGCCGCCACAGAGAAAGCTCTTCCCCTGGGACCCGCCAAACAACATTGTTTAGTCGATGGGACCCAGAGAAGGCCAACTCTGTGGGACCTAATCGGTCGCTGGGATTCGTGCGGCAGAAGGCGGTCCCAGAGATATTCTGGTCCGATGCCATGAAGGGCTTTATAGGTCAAGACCAACACTTTGAATTGTGACCGGAAACTGATCGGCAACCAATGCAGACTGCGGAGTGTTGGTGTAACATGGGCATACTTTGGGAAGCCCATGATTGCTCTTGCAGCTGCATTCTGCACGATCTGAAGTTTCCAAACACTTTTCAGAGGTAGCCCCATGTAGAGAGCATTACAGTAGCCATCCTGGCAGGTAGATATTCCCCCTATCCCCCCCCCAAGTCCCCCCCCACCTAAGGTGTGTTTTATACTCAGGTGCGTCTTATACTCTGAAAACTACAGTAAATACTTTTGTACAGTTTGCCTTTTTAAAATACCAAGTTCATTAATGTGTGTCACTACCAGCAGGAATCTTGGAGGTCTTTTAGTCCAGCTCCCTACCCAGGACAGGAGTCCTTATACTGAGCTGAGGTGGCGCAGCAGGTAGAGTGCAGTACTGCAGGCCACTGAAGCTGACTGTAGATCTGCAGGTCAGCGGTTCAAATCTCATCACCGGCTCCAGGTTGACTCAGCTTTCCATCCTTCCGAGGTGGGTAAAATGAGGACCATCCTTCCGAGGTGGGTAAAATTGTGGGAGGCAAAATAAAATGCTGACTCTGTTTTTTTTTTAAAGTGCTATTGCTAATGTTGTAAGTTGCCCTGAGTCTAAGGAGAAGGGCGGCATTAAAAAAATCGAATAAATCCTGCACAAATATTTTCCAGTCTACTCTTGAGAGCATTCACTGACCTGCAAGTCCAGAAAAAAAGTTGTTCCATTGATTAATTGTGCTTACTGTCAAAAAAATTCCTCCTTAATTCCACTTTGGATCTCTGACAACTTTCCACCCCTGCCATCTCAGTCAACTCAAAGTGGACGCTGCCCAGAGGCAACCTAGCAGTTTTGACAAGAGGGAGAAAACGTCACTCCTCCACTGGCAGGAGTCATGCAATAATTAAAACCAAACCACTACCAGCCACCCAATTATCCATCCCTTGAAGTGGTCACACATCACGGGTGGTCTTAAGTCATCCTTTCTCTCAATCCCTCTTCCTGTTTGGGTGGCCATCACTACATTTCCTGGGAGGATACAGTGGTACCTCTACCCAAGAACGCCTCTACTTACGAACTTTTCTAGATAAGAACCAGGTGTTCAAGATCTTTTTGCTTCTTCTCAAGAACCATTTTCCACTTACAAACCTCAGCCTCCAAAAGTGTAACCGGAAAAGGCGGGGAGAAGGTGGGACTCTCTAGGAATCTCCTGGGAGGAAACAGGGCCGGAAAAGGTGGGGAGAAGCCTCTGTGGGGCCTCTCTAGGAATCTCCTGAGAGGAAACAGGGCCGGAAAAGGTGGGGAGAAGCCTCTGTGGGGCCTCTCTAGGAATCTCCTGAGAGGAAACAGGGCCGGAAAAGGCGGGGAGAAGCCTCTCTGGAGCCTCTCTAGGAATCTCCTGAGAGGAAACAGGGCCGGAAAAGGCTGGGAGAAGCCTCTGTGGGGCCTCTCTAGGAATCTCCTGGGAGGAAACAGGGCCTCCACCCTCCCTGTGGTTTCCCCAATCGCACACATTATTTGCTTTTACATTGATTCCTATTGGAAATATAGCTTCTTCTTACAAACGTTTCTACTTAAGAATCTGATCACAGAACGAATTAAGTTCATAAGTAGAGATACCACTGAATTATGAAAAACAGCATAAGGGAATAATGTTTTAACTGTCAGGAATTTTTTTCCTTAGTTGTAAGTCATAGTTCCCTCTAAGCTGAGCAGTGAGCAATCGCTCACTTAAAAATCATCATCAATTCAGAGTTTTCCAAACCTGCCCAGAAGCCGAGAGGGAAAGAGTGAGAGGGAAGGAGAGAGAGAGGAAGAGAGGAAGAGAGAGAAACAGATAGAAAAAAGAGAGGAAGGAAAAAAGAAAGAAAAAGAATGGGAGTAAGGAAGAGAGAAAGAAAATCAAAATCTAGTTTGAAACTAGCACAACTATTTAAGTGGCATTTTGATATTGATAGAGTTGCCCTATTATGAGCTCACTGTTATAGACACACAGTACAGTATTTTATTTTGAAATTCTCTGAGGCAAAACAGGGTGGGTTTTTTATTTGTTTGTTTGTTTGTTTGTTTATTATTTCTGTGCTGCCCAGTCCCAAAGGGACTGCCGCTCAGACACTATACTTTTCCACCACCACCCAAAAAAAATTAGAGGGAACACTGTTGTAAGTTACTTCTCATTGGTTGTTAATGGCCCCCCAGGCCTGTCCTCAGAGCCATGTTTTCACGACCTTTCGGAAGGAAAGGAGGGTGGGGGTAGTACAAATCTCTGGGGGCAGTTGGTTCCATAGAGCCATTGTTCTCACTGTTAGGAAATTTCTCCTTTAGTTCTAGGTTGCTTCTGTCTTTGACTAATTTCCATCTATTGTTTCTTGTCGTGCCTTCAGGTGCTTTGGAGAATAGCTTGACTCTCTCTTCTTTGTGCCAGCCACTCAGATGTTGGAACACTGATATCTTGTCAGCCCTAGTCCTTCTTTTCATTAAACTAGAGTAGAGCTACCCAATTCCTGCAACTGTTCTTCATATGTTTTAGCCTCCAGCTGCCAAATCATCTCTTTCTCTTTTCTGCATTCTTTAGTCTCAGCATCTTTTTTTAATAATAAGGTGACCAAAAGTGTATGCTGTATTCTAAGTGTGGTCTCATTAAGACTTGATATAAAGCGACACTAATACTTCCCTTGATCTTGAATGTATCACTCTTTTAATGTAACCTAGGATTACATTGGCTTTTAACCTTTTCTTTTTTTAAAAAAAATATTGATTTTCAAATAAATTTTTACAACAACCCAAAAAAATAAAATAAAACTGTAATATCAACATACAATCAGTATTTCTGCATTGCTACATCAAGTATTTCATTAATACATACAATCACCAAATCCTTATTCAAACCATTAATATTTACATATTTACATCCTATGTTTTACTAGCTTTTATGTATCATTTGTGATCTTCTTATTTCTATTTCTTAACTCAATCCATGTATGCCATTGTGCCCCTACCTCGTGTTGTGGTTAGCTCTGGCCCGGCTCCTGCCCCAAGGAATGTGGAGGTGGATGTGGGGGAAACATCCACATGCCACAGGCCTGTTTTGCTCCCGATGGAATCTGCCGACGAAGGCTCCTCTGATCAAGGAAGCGTGAGTGACAGGGAAGAGGGGAGTTTGGCAGACAGCCCAGGAGGAGATCAATCATCTGTCTCATCCCTGGATTCTGAACAAGAATTAATGACACATCAACGCATGTGTAGAGTGATGCATAGGAGACAACAACTGAAGGATTATTACAAGAGAAAATGAGGCCACCTGTGGTTGGGTGGGGCTGCTGTAATTAATGCTACAGATAAAAGTGCAGCTTGGTGTTTTAGCCTCATGGCAGTTTATCTGATTGTTTCATCAAGATTGTGGTTTTTTGTGCTGTTCAAGATTGTGTGGGGACTCTCTGGACTTTAGAATTGGACTCAATTTCCCAGTTATTGGGTGAGCAATTGGATTGCATTTAACCTGTGCCTTGTGTGTACCATAAAATCCCTTTGACATTTAAAAAGGGAGCTGTTTCTGTTTTTCTGTTTATAAAAACTTTTGGGTTTTCCTTTTATCGTGTGGTGTGTGTCTTCCTGGACTAGTTACCCTGTAATTACGGGCGGTTGAAACACGCTGGCAGAACACCTCGTAATACTCAGAACCTTTTTGGCCCCTTAATTCCATCATCAGTTTGTCCGTTTCGGAACAGTAATATATTCTATTGATTATTGCTTTTTCTGGGTGGGTTCTGTGTTCTTCCAAAATTGGACAAAGGTAATTCTGGCTGAAGTCATAATGTGTAATATTAAATATTTTTTGCTTTACTGTACTCTTTTGAACTGTGCTGAATTTCTCCACTGTTCTCCTTTCTACAACCCAACAAGACCAACACAGACTTCAAAGGAGAATCAGAACTGCAGAAAAAACAATTGCTGCCAACCTGCCTTCCCTCGAGGACCTGTATACTGCATGAGTCAAAAAGAGGGCTGTGAAAATATTTACTGACCCCTCGCATCCTGGACACAAACTGTTTCAACTCCTACCCTCAAAACGTCGCTACAGAGCACTGCACACCAAGACAACTAGACACAAGAACAATTTTTCCCCCAAACACCATCACTCTGCTAAACAAATAATTCCCTCAACACTTTCAAACTATTTACTAAGTCCGCACTTCTATTTCTACTAGTTTTTTTCTCATCATTCCTATCATTTCCTCGCACTTATGACTGCATGACTGTAACTTGTTGCTTGTATCCTTAAGATTTTTATTAATGTTGATTGTTCTTCGCTGCTTATTTGACCCCTATGACAATCATTAAGTGTTGTACCACATGATTCTTGACAAATCTATATTTTCTTTTATGTACACTGAGAGCATATGCAACCAGACAAATTCCTTGTGTGTCCAATCACACTTGGCCAATAAAATTCTATTCTATTCTTTTCTATTCTATTCTTCTTTTCTATTCTTTTCTATTCTATTCTTTTCTATTCTATTCTTTTCTATCCTTTTCTTTTCTATTCTATTCTTTGCTGGATGACACCACTGTTGGATTCATATAAAAAAAGCAGCTCTTGTGTTTTTCCACCTCTGACATAATCATACACTTGACATTCCCCCTTGTTTGTCCTCAGCACCTGACAGCTGCTAAAGAAAGTGTGCTGGCCAACTGTTGGATGAACCTCCAGGGCTCTTGTTATGTTCAGAAAACCACCAAAGAGGGAAGGTTCCCACCAGACTTTCCCCGCCATATTTCCTTTTGTATTGTTTGGGACCAAAGATTGCGAAACCAATCGACGGCGCAGGCATCAGTCGAGTAAATTAATTACTTTGCCATTGTGGACATGCACAAATAGACACACACACAGTTTTCTTAGTTGTGTCCTGGCAGAGCTTTTAAGTGTTGCTGGAAATCCTTCATTTTGTTATTCATCTTGCCATTTTGTTATTCATCTTGCGAGTCTTCGGAGAGGGGCGGCATACAAATCCAAATAATAAATAATAAATAAATAATAAATGATGAACCTTTCCTGTTTGTTTGAACTCCTGTCATCTCTGTATATATGTGGATTCGGTGGTGATATATTGAAATGGAGGTGGTGGGTTTTCTTGGCCCCTCCACCTTTTTCCTTTCCAGTGACTCATAAATCGTAGCGATATCTGGCTCGCCCTGTGATGTCCCCAGATAAAAATAATGGAATGGAACAAAAACCAGGATGTGTTTAACGAGGCACATGCTCACGCACTCCCCATCAAAATCGAAAAAAAGTGGCTCAGTTATGGCCAACGTCCTTTCGAGCCACTATAAATAATGCTTTACAAGTCTCCATTTCCTCCTCAGAGTTTGCCAGTGATGGGAAGCGGGAAATGTCTGCTTGGTCTTCATTTCACAGTGCCGTCAAATGACCCAAGGCAAAGCACACCGGCCTTCGTGAAAGTTGCTGCAATGCTTTCAAGACATCCCAAGAGGTTGTAGGACTGATTCTCAGCCTCTTCTTGCTCTACAATGTCGTTTGGCGGGCCCCAGGGGAAGAGCCTTCTCTGTGGTGGCCCCGGCCCTCTGGAATCAACTCCCCCCCAGAGATTAGAATGGCCCCCACCCTCCTTGTCTTTTGCAAATTACTCAAGACCCACCTATATCGCCAGGCACGGCGGAACTGAGACACCTCCCCCAGGCTTTTATATTTTATGTTCGGTATGTATGTGTTGTATGGTTTTAATTGCAGGGGTTTTATCTTTTTCTTTTAATATTAGATTTGTTTTCCCTATTATATTGTCTTTTATTATTGTTGTGAGCCACCCTGAGTCTTCGGAGAAGGGCGGCATACAAATCTAATAAATTATTATTATTATTATTATTACAATCCTAGGCTTAGAAAGCTTAGAAATACGCCACCTTAAACACGACCTAAGGATTGCCCATAAAATCATCTGCTGTCAACGACTACTTCAGCTTCAGCCACAACAGCACACGAGCACACAACATAAGAACATAAGAACCTAAGAAGAGCCATGCTGAATTAAGCCAAAGCCCATCAAGTCCAGCATTCTGCGTCACACAGTGGTCAACCAATTGTCCATGGGGATCTTGAGCAGAAAGATAGATAGATAGAGAGAGAGAGAGAGGTAGATAGATAGATAGATAGATAGATAGATAGATAGATAGATAGATAGATAGATAGATAGATAGGGAAGTGTTTTTAATAGGAAAGTGAATACAAGAAC
>NC_091950.1:25402426-25457426 GCF_031021105.1 Erythrolamprus reginae
ACCCGTTCAATTTTATCAATATCTTTTTGTAGGTGAGGTCTCCAGAACTGAACACAGTATTCCAAATGTAAATATAAGAACATAAGAAGAGCCATGCTGAATTGGGCCAAAGCCCATCGAGTCCAGCATTCTGTGTTACCAGTGGCCCACCAATTGTACATGGGGATCTGGAGCAGAAAGAGAAGGCAAAACCCTCCCTTTCCCTTGACCCCCAACAAATGGTACCCAAAGGAATCCTGCCTGCCTCAACCAACAGAGGCGGCATTTGGACATCCGTTTCAATAACCACCAATACACTTGGCACCCATGGATCTGTCCAAGCCTGCCTTGAAGCTCTCCAGGTTGACAGCTGTCACGACCTCTTCTGGAAGTGAATTCCATAAACCAATGACCCTCCGTGTGAAGAAATATTTCCCTTTATTTGTCCTCATTTTCTTACCTATGAGCTTTAGGGAGTGCCCCCTTGTGCTAGTATTCTGCAATAGAGAAAAGAATTTTTTCTCTATCCACCTTTTCTATCCTTTTCTATCTATATAAACAGAAAAGTTTAATATAAATGTGATAATAGAAATAATAAACATATAAAATGTGATTTGGTATAGAGAAAACGGAAATATGTGATGTTATATAAAGAAATATGTGATTTGCATAGAAAATGGAAATTTGTAACAATGCAGAATTAATGTATCATTGTATCATTGTTTTTAATGAAAAGTTTGAAAAATGAATAAAATTTAATATCAAAACACAACTTGGCTGGCTTCATAGATTGTGCTAGCAAATCAAATCTTTTTAAAGTCACAATGGCTGATGCGTGAGTATGTATGTGTATGTGTTTTAGTGGACTATTTTTAAGATATGGAAAACAATCAGTTAGGATAGGAGTCTCCAACCTTGAGAACTTTAAGACTTGAGGACTCCAACTCCCAGAGCTGGCTTGAAGTCCACAAGGCTTAAAGTCGCCAAAGTTGGTGAGCCCTGAGTCAGGAGAGCCCCAAAGGAGATTTTCTCAAGAGGCAAATTGGACTTTCTGGTTTTTCTTTGAAGACGTTCAGCTTCTTATCCAAGAAGCTTCTTCAAGAAGCTTTGGGACAACCATGACCTGGATGACTGAGAATCTCCATACTCAGTAAGGAGTGTGGTTTCTGGATACAGTATATATATATATTTGTGGTCTAACATCCTGGTTCCTGTAATAGTCACCCAGATTCCCACTCACCTTCCCAAATATTTCACATGCAGGATCCAAAGACAATAACTTTTATTTCATCCCCAGCCTTTAATATTCATCAAAACAATGCTGCTGAAAGAAAACCTACTAATAAACTCAATTATTTCCATCAATTTGCCTGTTCCCTTTTGTGATTATTTATCCTGAATACAAATCAGTTCTTCCTTAGGCTTCGGATAATTGTTGAGAACTTTAATCCAGAAGATATTAGACTATAAAGTGGGTGGGAGCCACTTAGGCTTAGTGGGAGAAAATGATTATTACATTTGGAGAGACCACTTCAACATCCACCCAGCCACCCAGCCAGCCAGCCAGCCACCTAATCTATCTATCTATCTATCTATCTATCTATCTATCTATCTATCTATCTATCTATCTATCTATCTATCTATCTATCTATCTGTATCTATCTATCTATCTATCTATCTATCTATCTATCTATCTATCTATCTATCTATCTATCTACCTACCTACTTACCTATCTACCTACCTACTTATCATCTATCCATCCATCCATCCATCCATTAGGTTTCTATGCCGCCTTGTTCCTCAGATTCAAGGCGGCTCACAACAAAAGTGAATACATAACATATAGAAATCTAAAATTAAAACATACGGTACTAAACCCCCCATTTCTTAAAAAAGCCAATCATTCACATTCAGTCAATCAAACATATACATTCATTTGCTGGGACTGGGACAAGATGGTAGACTTAATGGCCCCAAGCCTGCCGGCAAAAATAGGTCTTTAAACTCTTGCGGAAGGCGGGGAGGGTGGGGGCAGTGCAAATCTCCGGAGGGAGTTGATTCTAAAGGGCCGGGGCCGCCACAGAGAAGGCTCTTCCCGTAGTCCCCACCAGACAACATTGTGTAGCTCAGTGATTTTCAACCTTTTTTGAGCCGCGGCACATTTTTTACATTTACAAAACCATGGGGCACATTGAGGGGGGGGGCTAAAAAAAGTTTGGACAAAAAAATTCTCTCTTCCTCCCTTTCGCTCTACAGTATTTCTCTCTCCATCTTTCTCTCCCTCTTTTTTTTCTCTCTCTCTCTCCATCCCTTTCTCTCTTCCTTCTTTCCTCTTCTTTCCTCTCTTTCTCTCTCCCTCCCTACTTCCCTCTATGTCTTTCTCTCTCCCACCTTCCCTCCCTCTCTTTCTCTCTCTCTCTCTCTCTCTCTTGCTTTCTTTCTTTCTCTTGCTCTCTCTCTTGCTTTCTTTCTCTCTTGTTCTCTTTCTCTCTTGCTTTCATTCTTTCTCTCTCTCGCTTTCTTTCTCTCTCTTGCTTTCTTTCTCTCTTGTTTTCTTTCTCTCTCTTGCTCTTTCTTTCTCTTTCTCTTTCTCTTGTTTTCTTTCTCTCTCTGAGCTTCGCGGCACACTAGTGTGCCACGGCACACTGGTTGAAAAACACTGGTCTAGCTGACGGGACCTGGAGAAGGCCAACTCTGTGGGACCTGACCAGCTGCTGGGATAACATGTCTTCTGTCCTTCTGCGAAAATCCTCTCTTTATCACCACCAGTGCAGCTTCTAACCCTAAATCAGTCTTTTTCAAACTTGGTGGGGGAATTCTGGGAGTTGAAGTTCCCACATTTTAAATTTGCCTTAAACACAAACTGGCTTAATAAATAAAGCTTCCATGGCACCTTCTCCCTTAACCTTCCACAAGCGTTACAAGTCCAGAACCACCTTCAGCCTCTGGATGGCGCCATGTGCCGACTAGTTCATAGCTCGTGGGTCTCCTTCACTTGCCAATGCAAAAGTCCTTGAAGATGATTGACAAGAGCTCTTCGGTGCCCACTTGGCCTGTCAGTCGCCCTAGCTGTCGCCGTGCCACTCGCAGCTGCTCCGCAGCCAACACCAGATCCGTAAGCTGGTACTCAGCAAAGCACCCGAGGGCCTCCAAGCACTTCTGCAAGCTGAGCTGGTGACGTGCTTGCGTTGGGCTGGGGGAACCAGTTCTGGGATCTCCGCACCTGCAGAGTGAGAATATTAAGGTTTGCAGTTCTTAAGTAGATGATTTATTGGCATGTATGAATTATGCTGGGTAGTTACTTGCATTAATAGGAAACAGGCAGCATCTGAGCTTCTACAGCTGAAATACATAGAAGAATGTAGGTAGGTAGTCTTCGACTAATCATCATCATCATCATAATTTGGACAGGGAGTCATTGCTCACAGTCACTCATGCCTTCATCACCTTGAGTTTCGACTACTGCAACGCTCTCTACATGGGGCTACCTTTGAAAAGTGTTCGGAAACTTAAGATCATGCAGAATGCGGCCACGAGAGCTATTGTGGGGTTACCTAGGTTCGCCCATGTCTCTCCAACACTCCGTGGCTTGCATTGGCTGCCGATCAGTTTCCGGTCACAATTCAAAGTGTTGGTAATGACCTATAAAGCCCTACATGGCATCGGACTAGAATACCCCTGGGACCGTCTTCTGTCGCACGAATCCCAGCGGCCGATAAGGTCCCACAGAGTTGGCCTTCTCTGGGTCCCGTCGATTAAACAATGTTGTCTGGCGGGCCCCAGGGGAAGAACCTTCTCTGTGGCAGCCCCGGCCCTCTGGAATCAACTCCCCCCGGAGATCAGAACTGCCCCCAGCCTCCTTGTCTTCCGTAAATTGCTTAAGACCCACCTATATCGCCAGGCATGGGGGAAATGAGACATCTTTCCCAGGCTTATATAATTTTATGTATGGTATGCTTGTGTTGTATGGTTTTTAAATGACAGGTTTTTAGATGCTTTCTTTTAAATATTAGATTTGTTACATTGCACATTGTTATTATTGTTGTTGTGAGCCGCCCCGAGTCTGCGGAGAGGGGCGGCATACAAATCTAATAAATTACTATTATTATTATTATAACAAGAAGAAGAAGAAGAAGAAGAAGAGGAGGAGGAGGAGGAGGAGGAGGAGGAAGAAGAGGAGGAGGAGGAGGAGGAGGAAGAAGAGGAGGAGGAGGAGGAGGAGGAAGAAGAGGAAGAGGAGGAGGAGGAAGAAGAAGAAGAGGAGGAGGAGGAGGAAGAGGAAGAAGAAGAAGAGGAGGAGGAAGAGAAAGAGGAAGAAGAGGAGGAGGAGGAGGAAGAGGAAGAGGAAGGAGAAGAAGGAGAAGAAGGAGAAGAAGAAGAAGAAGAAGAAGAAGAAGAAGAAGAAGAAGAAGAAGAAGAAGAAGAAGAAGAAGAAGAAGAAGAGTTGGATGGGACCTTGGAGGTCTTCTGGTCCAGCACCCTGCTTAGGCAGGAAACCCTACACTACTTCAGACAGATGGTTATCCAACATCTTCCAGTGATGTTGCATCATTCACAATTTCTGGAGGAACGCTGTTCTACTGGTTAATTGTTCTAATAGCTCTCCGAGATTTCTATTGTGTGATTTATTGCTTTTTTATTGCCTTTCTAATCAGCAGAAACCGGCTTAAAGATTAAAGAATGCTTTCTAGCAGTCAGTGAAGTAATTAAAATAGATAAATGACCTGTTTTATCATCTGAATGAACCGGAAAGTATTTTGCTGCCTAACGGAACTGTATTTCACTAGAATTTAAGTAGAAGAATAAAAGGAGTGTTATTGTGTGAAAACTAATCGTCTGAGAAGCAATTATTATCAACGGTCAGCCGACTCCCGCCTGAACCAGAACACCATGTAAAAATCCATACAAGTCCTGGAGTTTTTAAACATGTTACTTACAAAATATATACATCCACCCTCAATTCCCCCCACTGCCCCCCCCCCTCTGTTCTCACATGTCTGCAAGCTGTTTCTGCAGTGCATTCAGAAAGGCCGTAAGTCCATCTCCTGTTTTGCAGGACAAGAAGCAAGCCGGGCCTACACCAAGTCGGTCACAGGTCCTCAGGAGATCCGCTTGGCCTTCTTCTCCGAGTAGGTCCATTTTGTTCAGAACCAGCAGGTAAGGCTGGGTCTCATTTGGCTCATCGGGAGACAGGACGTCTTCCATGGACATAGTTAAGTGGTCAGGCTGTTCAGCTGCTACTTTCCCATCCAAAATGACCAGAACAACGTCAGCATCGCGGACCCTGCAAGGAAATATTGTTTACAAATCAAGCCTTAATTCTCTCCTAAGCTACGTCCTCAAGAATCGTTGTTCATTTCCTAATTATAAACTTCTGTTCCGAGAACCATCCTAGAGTTGATTTTAAGAGACTTTCCCAATGAAAAAATGCCAGAACTGAGGCTTTCCCCATAATGCAGCCTTAATTCCTACACATATAAAAACAGGATGGGAAGGAAAGGATTTTAAGTAATCCCTCCCTGGATTCCTCCCCTTCCTCTGTTTGGACATGATGATAGCCAGACGTGCGGTCTGAACTGCATTTATCATAGCTCCAAACTGATGTATTTTTCTCCTACATTCTTACCCAGCACTCTTTCTCTTTCTTTCTTTCTTTCTTTCTTTCTTTCTTTCTTTCTTTCTTTCTTTCTTTCTTTGGAGAGGGGCGGCATACAAATCTAATAAATTGTTATTAATTATTATTATTTTTCTTTCTTTCTTCTTTTTTCTGTCCTTCCTTAGCCTTTCCTCTTTCCTTCCTTCCTTTTCTTTCTTTCTCTCTCTCCCTCCCTCTTTCTTTCCTTCTTTCTTTCTCTCTATAATAATAATAATATTAATAATAATAATAATAATAATAATAATAATAATTTATTGGATTTGTATGCCGCCCCTCTCCGCAGACTCTCTCTTTCTTTCCTTCCTTTCCCTCCCTCCCTCCTTCCTTCCTTCTTTTTCTTTCTTTCTTTCCTTCCTTTTCTTTCTTTACTTTTCTTTCTTTACTTTATCTATCTTTCTTTCTCCTTCCTTCCTTCCTTCCTTCCTTCCTTCCTTCCTTCCTTCCTTCCTTCCTTTTGATTTCTAAGCCGCCCAACTCCTTCCAGACTCTGGGCAACGTACAATTTAAAAACAATCAAAAGCAAGCAAGCATCACTAGGAGATGCAAGTACTGCTCCCTTTTTTTTTGTGGGTCTTTGAGGTCATGAGATTTTCACTATTAGTCCAGTATGCTGGGGAGTTCTATTAAAAATTGCCAAAGTACTACTGTCAGCACTACCAATTTGTCAACTGTGTTGTTGATTGCTAGCTCACGACTTTTAAGTTTAAATCAAATAATTTCAAGCTGTTTTGATTTTATTCGTTCTTTGTGATGCAGCCTACTTTTCATACTTTTTTGGATAGTTCCTCACCTAAGAAAGTTGCTTGCTGGATCAAAATCTATTTAATTTGGGTCCTAGGCCAGGTGTTTTCCTTGTGCCTAACCACAGCAGAAGCACACTGGGCTACCTGTTTGTTCAGCTGTGTCCCCATGAGGTTGACCCCATCTCATACCCAGCTCATGAGACAGGAAGATTGGCATCGGACCAGAATATCTCCGGGACCGCCTTCTGCCGCACAACCGGTTAGGTCCCACAGAGTTGGCCTTCTCCGGGTCCCGTCGACTAAACAATGTCATTTGGCGGGACCCAGGGGAAGAGCCTTCTCTGTGGCGGCCCCGGCCCTCTGGAACCAACTCCCCCCAGAGATCAGAATTGCCCCCACCCTCCTTGCCTTTCGTAAACTTCTCAAAACCCACCTCTGCCGTCAGGCATGGAGGAATTGAAATATCTTCCCCAGGCCTATATAATTTATGTATGGTGTGTTGTGTGCATGTTTTTTAAATTATGGGTTTTTAACTTCGTATTACAGTAGTACCTCTAGATACGAGTTTAATTCGTTCCAGAAGAGAGCTTGTATGTCGAACAACTCGTATCTGGAACAAATGGCTTTAGACTTTGTTTTTCCCCTCCGAGATAACCAGAAGCAAGGATTCTTGCGCCACCTAGTGGACGCTCGGCTCGTATCCCGAATTTGAGCTCGGGTCTGGAACAGAAATTTCTCTCCCCTCGTGGCTCGTAACTTGGAATACTCGCATGTGGAGCAGCTCGTATCTAGAGGTACTACTGTATTAGATTCCTATTGTACATTGTTTCTATCACTGCTGTGAGCCGCCCCGAGTCTGTGGAGAGGGGCGGCATACAAATTTAACAAACAAACAAACAAATAAATAAATAAGATTGTCCATAATAGGACTGCAGTTAAAGGCAATATTTTCCTCCTTATTCCGACATGCTCCAAAGGCAGCTTCAAGGTGCGTTAAGATCGATCAGGATCTGCCCGGCATTACGCCGGGGATTGCAATGACTGCGGAGAGAGGCAATCAAAGCAGGAAAGGGACGGATGAGAAGGGCAGCCAGTTTCATGCCAGCACAGGTAGCGTTCAGCCTGCAACCACTCACGAGGGTGTGATTTACTTAAGAGCAGCAGTAATTCACTTAACAGCTGTGGCCAAAAAAAAAAAGATTGCAAAATTGGCCTTGCTTAGAGATGGACATTCTGATCCCAAATGTAGTTGTAAGTTATAAAGGGTTAAAACAGAGGTCCCCAAACTTGGGCACTTTAAGAGTTGTGGACTTCAATTCCCAGAATTCTCCAGCCAGCTTTCTGGAGTTGAAGTCCACAACTCTTAAAGTTGCCAAGTTTGGGGACCCTTGGGTTAAAGGATAGAGACTTCAGAGGATAATCAGAACTGCAGAAAAAACAATTGCTGCCAACCTGCCTTCCATTGAGGACCTGTATACTGCACGAGTCACAAACTGTTTCAACTCCTACCCTCAAAATATCGCTACAGAGCACTGCACACCAAGACAACTGGACACAAGAACAGTTTTTTCCCAAACGCCATCACTCTGCTAAACAATTAATTCCCTCAACAGTCAGACTTTTTACTAAATCTGCACTTCTATTCTACTAGTTTTTCTCATCATTCCTATCATCCTTTTCCTTCCACTTAGGACTGTATGACTGTAGCTTGTTGCTTGTATCCTAAGATTTTTATTAATATTGATTGTTTCTTCATTGCTTATTTGACCCCATGACAATCGTTAAGTGTTGCACCACATGATTCTTGACAAATGTATCTTTTTCTTTTGCATATGCACCAAGACAAATTCCTTGTGTGTCCAATCATACTTGGCCAATAAAATTCTATTCTATTCTATTTTGCTGAGACAGGGATGGGTGGCTAGCAGCAGGGGTGGGGTTATTTATTTATTAATTGGATTTACATGCCGACCCCCCACTGAGGACTCGGGGCAGCTAAAAGACATATAAAGGACAATAAAAACTTCAGAAATCCAATTAAATTTGAAACTAATTGGTCTAATTAACTAATTGGTTTAATAGGAAAGTGAACACAAGAACAAGGGGACACAATCTGAAGTTAGTTGGTGGAAAGATCAAAAGCAACTTGAGAAAATATTATTTTACTGAAAGAGTAGTAGATCCTTGGAACAAACTTCCAGCAGACGTGGTAGATAAATCCACAGTAACTGAATTTAAACATGCCTGGGATAAACATAGATCCATCCTAAGATAAAATACAGAAAATAGTATAAGGGCAGACTAGATGGACCATGAGGTCTTTTTCTGCCGTCAGACTTCTATGTTTCTATGTTTCTAAAACCTCAGCTAGCGAAAGCCTTCGATAGCGAACATTTCGGATAACAACCAGAAATTTCGTTAAAAATTTGCACCGGATACCGAACAAAATTCGGATACCCAACAGCCACATCACCCACATGTGACCGACCAGAAAGCGACAGAAAAGGGAGGTCACCCCGATTTCTCCCCCCCCAACACATTGTCCCTCACTTCCGCCCTCTCTCTTTACCTCTTCTCTCTCTGCCTTCGTCTGTCTCTCTCTTGGGGAATCCTCGCTAGGGGCTCCTGGAGACTCTGCTCCACACCCAGCAGCAAAGTGTCACTTTGGCAGGGATGGGGCAGGTGCGCCGCTGAGTTAGCTGGTCCCAGAGGCAGCAACTGGTGAGGGGGCTCCGGCGGCTTCCATTCGAGGAGCAGAAGCGCCGGGAACGTCACGTCCATGCACCAGGCACCACCACCGCCATGTCCTCGAAGGGAAGCCACTGGAGTCGCCTCAGCAGTTGCCGCCGCCACTGGGACCAGCTAACTCAGCGGTGCACATGCCTCGTCCCTGCCAAAGCGACGTTTTGCTGCTGGGTGCGGAGCAGAGTCTCCAGGAACCCTTCCGCCCTGGGTTAATATTGGCCTTTATTTCTTTGCCCGAAGCACAGCTGATCAACTCCTCAGCTGTGTTTCGGGCTGAATTCTGCTACTGAGCATGCACGGAAGCCAAATTGCACAAGCAAAATCTCGCTGGGACGCGCACGCGTGCACGAGACACCCAAAGCTGTGCCTGCCTGCTCCCAACGTATAAGCCCCTCCCCTTCTGATCCTCCCCTTCCACCGTTCTTCTCACCTCTGACGAGCCCGGCTCACTCCTTCCATCTCAACCATGTCTGTGGTCTCTCTCAGGCCTGCCGTGTCGCTCAGCACCACTGGGAAGCCGCTAATGTTCAAGGCAGTCTCTACCACATCTCGCGTGGTCCCTGCGACTGGAGAGACTATAGCAGTTGGCTTTTGGCCTTGAGAGAAAAAAGGTTGTTTCAGTCAAGGAGGGAAAGAGCCAGGGTGGCGCAGCAGGTAGAGTGCTGTACTGCAGGCCACTGAAGCTGACTGTAGATCTGAAGGTCAGCGGTTCAAATCTCATCACCGGCTCAATGTTGACTCAGCCTTCCATCCTTCCAAGGTGGGTAAAAAAATAAATAAAATAAAATAAAATAAAATAAAATAAGAAAGAAAGAAAGAAAGAAAGAAAGAAAGAAAGAAAGAAAGAAAGAAAGAAAGAAAGAAAGAAAGAAAGAAAGACCCTGGGTGAGTTCACACGATAGGTTTAGCTTAGCTTAGTTACAAAATTAATCCAATTGCTCGGTTCATGCAATACAATGAAACATAGAAACATAGAAGATTGACAGGAGAAAAAGACCTCATGGTCCATCTATTATTATTATTATTATTATTATTATTATTATTATTATTATTATTATTATTACATTTGTATACCACCCCTCTCCGAAGACTCGTCTGCCCTTATACTATTTCTTGTATTTTATCTTAGGATGGATCTATGTTTATCCCAGGCAGGTTTAAATTCAGTTACTGTGGATTTACTGACCACATCTGCTGGAAGTTTGTTCCAAGGATCTACTACACTTTCAGTAAAATATTTTCTCACGTTACTTCTAATCTTTCCCCCAACTAACCTCAGATTGTGCCCCCTTGTTCTTGTGTTCACTTTCCTATTGAAAACACTTCCCTCCTGAACCTTATTTAACCCTTTAACATATTTAAATGTCCCCCCTTTCCCTTCTGTCCTCCCTTTCCCTTCTGTCCTCCAGACTATACAGATTGAGTTCATTAAGTCTTTCCTGATAAGTTTTATGCTTAAGACCTTCCACCATTTTTGTAGCCCGTAATTTTTGTAGCCCATAATCTAACCCAGGGATATCCAGACTTGACAAGTTTAAGATTTGTGGACTTCAATTCTAGAATTCCTCATCCAGCCATGTTGGCTAAGGACATTTGGGGAGTTGAAGTCCAGAAGTCTTAAAGTTGCCAACTTTGGAGACCAATTGTCTTGCTACCCCAACATCCTAAGCCAATACCCAAAACACAAGATAAAAATGGTTCTCTTTAGAGATCCAGTGATATAGCAGTGTAACAATGTTGAACCAGGCCCAGTGAGATCCAGGTCTAATACACCCTCATCTACCAAAGCTCATTGGGTGACTGTATGCCGGGCACACTCTCTCAGCTCAACTTCTGTCCCAAGATTACAAAGAGCAAAAATTGGAGGGAAGCCCCTTAAAGGAACTCATTCCTCTTTGACATTCCTCTTTGATTCAGCAGATTGAAACATCCCTGTTCTGGGGATCAGCAAGAGAGGAAGAAATTGGAGAGTTTGGGAATGTTTTTAACAAGTTTTGTGGTTTTATTAGTTGTGTTTTAGCTAAGTGTGTGTATTGCCTACTGTCGTTCCTTGTTAGTTGCATATGGCTTGCTGTCATGCCCTTTGTTAAAAAGGCATTATAAATAAACATTATTATTATTATTATTATTATTTATTATTATTTATTATTATTATTATTTAGGTCATAGTGGTTTTCAACCTTTCTAATGCCGTGACCCCTGAATACAGTTCATGTTGTGATGACCCCCAACCAGAAGTCTAGCACCAATTTTCTCAACAGAGCTTTAAGCTGGTTGGTAGGAAGGTCAGAGGGACACCCCACTGTAAATACATGATTGGTCGGATTGTAAAAATATGTTCTAAGGCGCCAGAATAGAAGCTTTAGTTCCTAACACCATGGGAAATTTGTCTTTTCCCATGGTCTTAGGCAATCCCTGTGAAACGGGTGTTCGACCCCCAAAGGGGTCCCGACCCCCAGATTGAGAACCACTGCTTTAAGAGAATTCTAAGTATAATTCTAAGGAACAAATACACTCACTTAAGTGCATTTTGTCTGAGGCTGCTAGGTTTTAGCTATCTTGGTTAAGCTATATAAACTAATCCAAGCCATAAGTGTAAATTCTATATTCCCCAAACCCCTGTGGAGACGTTATATGTGGAAATAAATACTGTATTATTATTATTATTATTATTTTTTAAATATATAATTTGTATTGATTTTTTTAGAAATTTTTACAAAAAACAAAAAACATAAAAGTGAATACCATCACCAAACAGAAAATTTTTAAAACCCCTTCACCAAGGAAGATTCAATTCTATATCCTTCATTTACTTCTTTTCTGGGTTACATTATTCATTCTTTATAAAGTGATTTAATTTTATTTTTAACGTTTGCATCGCTTACTGATATTGTTAACGCTTACTGATATTGTTAATATATAATTTTTAACCTTTTCCCACCACCTCATTGTTTCTGGTAATTTCTCTTCATTGTAGTTGTGTAATCTAATAAAATACTGTATTATTCTGATTTGTTTTGCAGCGTGCTCATTTCCCTCTAGATAAGTTTCTTTTTAATTTAAAATAACATTGGGGAAAAGATAAGCTGTGAGGGAATATCCTCATACTGGGAATCCCAGCCATTAAGAATTTCCTGAACCATAAGTGGTTGTCATAACATTAAAAAGTCCAATATAGCTAGAATCGCCCTTTTAAAGCTAAAGGGCAAACATTTTTCTGAAGGACACTTGAAGATGTTTCCAGCACCTGGAAACCACCCTCTCTAAAAAAAATGTAAGCAAATAAAAGCAAACGCTCCTTGACTATTTGCAGAATAACACAAAGCGAATTAAAATGAGGCTCTGCAAAAGGGCAAGAACGAACAACAGGGAAAGGTCTTAACGCGCTTTTGGGTGAAAATACACTTGCTTTGCATATTATTGGTTTGTTCGCAGTTTGATAAATATTCTCATAGCGTAGTCATGTTGACCTTTAATATTCTGTCCAAATGAATCTTCCTCTGGTGTGCAGCGAGAGGATTTCAGTTTCTTAAAAAATATTTTTCCGGTCTGATAGCTATGATTTTTAATAATTCACTAGACAACCAATGACCCATTGGGTTGTCTTTGGTCAATATTTATTTATCTATAGAGATAAACACAGGGAAATGACTTTCAGTTTCCTTCCAGTTTCTCCTTTTTAAAAAGAAATAGTTTATTGAATATAAATATATATATACAGACAAATGCAAAAATAAGAAACATACGTAGTACATAAGAAACACTGAAAATGAAAAACATAAAAAACATTATATATATATATATGTCACATGTTTTTTTTTTGCTGAATTTGAAAATTAAGGGAGACTAGGATAGATCTATTTCGGCCTTATTTTGGCCTCATCAGCTAGCCATACCCACTGGGACTTGAACCTGCAACCTTTGCCTTGTCAGGCAGAGAATTATCCTCTAGGCTACAGTATCCAATCCCTTCAGCTCTGCACCATATATATATATACAGTACTATATCAGTGTAATGTAGAAAAATGTCAACCTTTCTCTTGACTATCATGTCATACAGTTTTTTAGTAATTATCTCTAACTATTCTAAGTATTTACTATATTTTTATACCCTTTGTTTCATTTGATCTATATTTTCTTGTTTCATGTTTCATCTTTAGTTCCCATTAGATATAAATTTATCTTGACATTTTTTTTCATTTGATGTTTGCTTTATCAATTGTGTTTCGTCTTAACATTGGATTACCTGATTCAGTTCAAGTATTTAGTTCTTAGGTTTGTAACATCCAGTTTCTCCAATAATTTTTCTTGTGGAAAACTGGCAGAGAGTGTCACCTGACCGTGACAGCATTGCAGTGACCACAGGTTTGCAAATATAAATTGATCTGAAGGTTCTTAAAATTTTAATTCCCTAGAAGTAATGGATTCTGGATTTGTGCTGTACATATTCTTTAAGTTGGCATATTTGAGATATTTCGATTCAGAAGCTGCTGCTCTATGAACCACTGTTTTGGCTAATCAAATGTTACAAACAGATAGTAGCATTTGGGTAATATGTTTTGAGGGTAGGAATTGAAACAGTTTGGCATATGAACCAAAAAAGATTCGCCATTAGTGTTGGGCGAACCGAACTTGCACAGTTCGGGTTCGTACCGAACTTTGCAGTGTTTGGCATGCCAAACCCGAACTTTTTTAAACACCACGAAGCGCTGCCGCCTGGCTGTCATCTACTGAGAAGAGGAGGAGGAGCCGGGCGCCGGTGGTGGCGGAGGAAGGTGAACACCGGGGAGCTGTCGGCTGGTCGGGAGGCGCAAAAGGAGGTGGAGCTTTGACGACATGGAGACTTCTTCCTGGTGCGTGGCTTTATTTCGGCCGACTAGGAAGAAGTCTCCGTGTCATCAAAGCTCCGCCCCCAGAATCCCATCGTGGATTCCCCACCTCCTTTTTTTTATTTTTACGGAAAAGGACGCCGCAGCAGCGCTGCAAACAAAAGGAGGTGGGGAATCCCATGATGGGATTCCAGGGGCGGAGCTTTGACAACATAGAGACTTCTTCCTGGCGCATGGCTTTATTTCCAGAAGTGTTCGGGTTCGGGTTCGGTGAACTTACCCAAACTCCACCGCCAAGTTTGGGTAACTTCGCCGAACCCGAACTTCGTTGGGTTCGCCCAACACTATTCGCCATCACTGTTCTATACCATTTCAGACAAATGGTTGTCCGATCTCTTCTTAAAAATGTCCCGTGTTGGAGCATTCACAAGTCCTGGAGGCAAGTTATTCCAGTGATTAATTGTTCTGCCAAAAATTTCTCCTTAGTTCTAGGTTGGTTCTCTCCTTGTTTAGTTTCCACCCATTGCCTTTCGAAAGCTCCTGAAAACCCACTTATGTCGCCAGGCATGGGGAAACTGATGTGCCCCTTAGCTACTATTGTTTTTTATGTATGGTTTGTTAGGTTGTGTGTTTGTTTTTTATAATAAGGATTTTAAATTGTTCGTTTAACATTAGATTTGTACATTATGTATTGTTTTTGTGAGCTGCTCTGAGTCCTTAGAGAGGGGTGCCGTACAAATCTAATTAATAATAATAATAATAATAATAATAATAATAATAATAATAATAATTGCTTTTGGTCCTGTCCTCAGGTGCTTTTGAGAATCTCTTCACTCCCTCTTTTCTGAGACATCCCCTAACACTGATATCATGTCCCCCCTAGTTCTTCTTTTCATTACATTACATTACACGTACCCAACTCCAGCCACAATTCTTTATATGTTTTAGCCTCCGGTTTTCTAATGTTCTTTGTTGCTCTTCTATGAACTTTTTCTAGAGTTTCAACATCTAGAAATACTGTGAATGGTAACAGTGTAAAATGCCTTTAATTAGATGTCTTTTTCTTTTTCTTATTTCAAGCTTAATTTTCTTTTTTGTGTACTATTTCTTATTCCTTTTTAATAGTTTCGTGTAAAATTGCTAAAGCTATCTTAGGATTGCTCTTTGTTACTCCAAGGACAGTGGTGTTTTTAAAATGGACTTCCTTGTTATTGTTTTATTTCCTTGAATTCTTTCAGAACAAATCGTAGTATTGTTAATAGTCTTAACAATATTATTTTCCTGGGGGAATCTTTTGCGTGCTCTATTATTAAACAAAATTAACAAATCAGGGAAAGGACCTTGAACTTTTCATTAGAACAGAAGACATGCAGTACATACAAAGATGCAAATCTGAGTATTAAGAATTACTAGCATTGCTGAGAAGGGAAAGAGAAAGGGAAAGAGAAAACAAAATTGCAGCCTTGATACGCAATTCTGTCAGTGTTACGTCAATTAGATAGTGTAGTATGCTATTTCTGAAAAATTGGATTTTGATTGTTTTTCAATGCCAAATGGGTGTTATGGGATAATTCAGGCTTTAAAATTGATTTTTAAAATGACGATTAGGAAGATTAAGATATATGCTGTGATTTTTACTTTAGACCGGTGCTTCTCAATTATTTTCTGTTACACCCCCTATAGCAGCGATGGCGAACCTACGGCACGGGTGCTACAGGTGGCACGCGGAGCCATATCTGCTAGCATGCAAGCCGTTGCTCTAGCTCAGCTCCAACATCCTTGGAGAGGGGCGGAATACAAATATTATAATAATAATAATAATAATAATAATAATAATAATAATAATAATAATAGTAATAATAATAATAATAATAGTAATAATAATAATAATATTTATTATTATTATTATTATTATTATTATTATTATTATTATTATTATCATCATCATCATCCCCACTGATGGGTACGCCTTGTCGTTGTAGTGGGGCTTGTGTGCTTCAATGAAGCTGAGAGCTGTGCCGGTGGTAGTATAAACTACTGGTAGGTCTAACCTTGCTGGAGTGGTCAAAGCAGAGGAGCCAGACTAAACATACCTAACCCATTTAAACTAATGGAGAGACAAAACAAAAAGAAGTCCATACTGGCTCGGTCGTCGCCCAGGATAAAAAGGACCGCGGAGGCTGCTGTGGAACCTGGGCAGCCATCCACAAATGAGATAATAATAATAATAATAATAATAATAATAATAATAATAATAATAATAATAATAATAATATCATCAGCTTGCCGGCACACACACATAATAATAATAATAATAATAATAATTATTATTATTATTATTATTATTATTATTATTATTATTACTACTACTACTACTACTACTACTACTACTACTACTACTACTATGTGTGTGCCGGCAAGCTGATTTTTGAGTCGCGCAGAAGCTCTGGGAGGGCATTTTTGGCTTCCAGAGAGGCTCTGGGGGGATGGGGAAGGGCGTTTTTACCCTCCTTCAGCTCCAGGGAAGCTTTTGGAGCCTGGGCAAGGTGAAGCGTTAGCCTAATGCGCCCACCAGAAGTTGGGAAACAGGCCGTTTCCAGCCTCCAGAGGGCCTCTGGGGGGTGGGGGAAGCTATTTTCATCCTCCCCAGGCATTAAATTATGAGTGTGGGCACTTGTGCAAGAGCGACAGTGCGTGTGCACATTTTTTCGGCACCTGAGGTATAAAATGTTCACCATAACTGCCCCATAGGAAGAAGTAAATATTTCACGTCCCCGTCCCCCCAACTCTCCGTCAGGACAATTGTTTGCAATATTCCACCATTTCACATGCCCCCCAGTGCTACTCACACAACTGGTTGAGAAGGCTACTCTTCCCAGCATTAGCAGGGCCTGCAATGGCTATGTGGACCCCATCCCGCAGCCTCTGTCCACGGCGGCCATCTTGCAAATGCTCCTTCAGCTCCTTCTCCAAGGCCTTGACAGCGTTTTCCACTAAGGGGGAGGGGAAGACTATATTTAATTGAATTTAATTTATTAGACTTGTATGCCGCCCCTCTCCGCAGACTCGGGGCGACTCACAACAAAATAGTGACAATGTAGCAAATCTAATATTAAAAACATTCTAAAACCAACATTGGAACCATACAACACAATCATACCATGCATAAACTGAATAAGCCTGGGGAGTATCTCAGTTCCCCCATGCCTGGCGATATAAGTGGGTCTTTAGTAATTTACGAAAGGCAATGAGGGTGGGGGAGGTTCGAATCTCCAGGAAGAGTTGATTCCAGAGGGCCGGGGCCGCCACAGAGAAGGCTCTTCCCCTGGGGCCCGCCAGACGACATTGTTTAGTTGACAGATCCAGAGAAGAAGACCAACTCTGTGGGACTTTACCAGTCGCTGGGATTCGTGCAGCAGAAGACGGTCCTGAAGGTATTCTGGTCCGATGCCATGTAGGGCTTTATAGGTTATTACCAACAATTTGAATTGTGACCAGAAACTGATTGGCAGCCAGTGCAGGCATTTGACCATCCCTTCCTCAATCCCTGGCTTCTTTCCCTCCTTGTCACTGTTTTGGAGGACTAGGATTTATTTTATTTTATTTTATTTTATTTTATTTACTTCCTTACTTACTTACTTATTTATTTAGTCCAATACACAATGAGGGTTTTAGTGGATATATATCTATATACACATAGTAAAATAAATGATGAAGGTTATAGAGGAGATATCATAGTAAAATATATCTAAGAAGTAATAGAAAAGAAGATATAGGAATAGAACATATCAATGAAAGAATAGAAGAAGAGATATAGGAATAGAAGAAAGGTATAGGAAATATAGGAGAGCAATAGGACAGGGGACGGAAGGCACTCTAGTGCACTTGTACTCGCCCCTTAAAAATCAACTGCACTTTCTTGGGGGGGGGGGGGGTTGTTTTTAAGTTTTATTTTATAGCAATAGCACTTAGACTTATATATCACTTCACAATCCTTTGCAGCCCTCTCTAAGTGGTTTACAGAAAGTCAGCCTATTGCCCCCAACAATCTGGGCCCTCGTTTTACCAATCTTGGAAGGATGGAAGGCTGACTCAATCTTGAGCCTACTGAGATTCGATCTGCCAAACTGCTGGCAGCCGGTGATCAGCAGAAGTAGCCTGCAGTATTGCACTCTAACCATTGCGCCACCGAGGCTCTGTCAGAGGTCCTCAAACTATGGCCCCTGAGACAGATATGTGCAATGAACGCTTGTGTTGCTACAAAGAGTGTCCCCCTTTGGGATCTTTTTGTACAGGTCACAGGGGAGAGGGGGGGCAGAAATTTCAACTGGGGGGTCTGCTTCAGCCTCCTGGTGCAGGGTTTTGGGCAAAGGCTGGGGAGAAGTGCCACTGGTGGCAAAGAGCCTACTGAGATTCAATCTTCCAAACAGCAGAAGTACAGGGGGTGGACAACAAAATGGAAACACTTGACTTTTTGGCATCATAATGTTTGAACATGTTCAAATCAATCAAGACTTGACATATTTTAATGTTTTTTTAATTCCGTTATTTGATATGTTTTTTTAAACTACCTTTTTTTTAAACAGAAATTTAAGGAAATTGGTTATAACCTTCTAGAAATGACAGACCTCTCAGACTTTAAAAGAGGCCAAATTGTTGGTGCTCGAATGGCAGGCGCTAGTGGAACAGAAAGTGCCCGAATGTTTGGCGTTTCAAGAGGTCATGTCTCAAAAGTAATGACTGCTTTTGAAAGAGAAGGGAAAACGTCCTCAGCCAAGCACAGGTCTGGTCAAAAGTCGAAGTTGTCTGAGAGAGACCGTCAGACTCTAAAGTGAATTGTTAGAGCGGATCACAAGACCGCAGCTCCTAAAATCACTGCAGAGCTCAATAGACACGTACAGAACCCAGTTTCCACAAAAACTGTTGGAAGGGAGCTTCACAAATCTGGATTCCACGGAACAGCTGCAAGGTGTTTCCATTTTTTGGTCCACCCCCTGTAGCTTGCAGTTCTGCACTCTAAACACTGCACCACTGAGAGGCTCTGTATGTCTTTCTTGTTATGTATGTCACGTAAATAGATGCTGCGTGGATTGTGCCGCTGTGGCTGACCTCTTGCCTCTTTTGACCACACCCTGAGCACCAAGCACACCCACACGAGCAGAAGGAAGACCCACCTTGAACCAGGACACCGTCTTCAATATTGTCATCTTCACTGAAGTCAATGTAGGCCTCTAGATGAGCCAGGGTCTGCGGAAGAAAAGGACTGAGATCTGTTTTTCTTCAGGGGGAAAGAGGAGGAGGGGGGGAAGGCTGCAGAGAACGCACGTTTAAATATTTATGGAATTTTTGATGATTGTTCCATATAAATTAGTAATCATCTAATCTAATAAAGGAGTCTGATGGAGCCTTTTCTGATGGGCTAATTCTATTAAAAGGCATAAGGTTTTATGAGCTGATATGACCTCCTATATCAGCTTAGGGATTCAATACTCAAGTGAGTGTTACCATTAGCATTAGCACTTAGACTTATACATACCGCTTCACAGTGCTTTACACCTCTCTCTAACCGGTTTACAGAGAGTTGGCATATTGCCCCCAACAATCTGGGTCCTTATTTTACCCACCCCAAAAATATTTTTATAATGATCAGCAATATTAAATTGTGTAAATGAATGCTTAAGATATTTAAAAAAATTCAGATTTGGATCCTAAAAAAATATAAAGTGAAAAGCAGACGGGCGGGGACCTTATTTCTGATTTTAAAAACCAATAACCATCATTTCTTTCACTTCATTTATATTTTTCTTATGTTCAGAAATGTTCAAACTACCAATCCCACACCAACTTTAGTAAAATCGAGCCCATTTTGCAAGCAAAACTATCCATAAATTGAAAATTTCTGAGCAAAGTTTGTGGAAATATAGCATAGTGTTTCCCAACCTTGGCAACTTGAAAATATCTGGACTTCAACTCCCAGAATTCCCCAGCCAGCATCCGCTGGCTGGGGAATTCTGGGAGTTGAAGTCCAAATATCTTCAAGTTGCCAAGATTGGGAAACACTGATATAGCATCTCGGACAGGCTTGGGCAGTGCCAGCTATTGATTGTTCTCACTCATTCCTTCTTAAATACTAACAATAACTACAACAAAGAATCCAAAATAACATCAAAAGCAGCAATTAAAACTAGTGTACACCTTGCCAACAGTTAAAAGCCTGAGGAACTATAATGTTTTTTGGGGGTGGGTGGGAGGTGGGTGTGTGTCTATCTTTTTAAAGGCAGGCAGAGTGGGAACAAAGTGAGAAGATTGTCAACTTGCAAAGCTTTCAAGTTGCCATAAGCAGGGGTAGGGAAAGCCTATGGAGTGGCTGATTGTACTAACAGAAACTACATTCCACAAATGCTTCTTTCACTGATTGTATCCTAGATTATTGGGAGTCAACAGGAGGGCTGTGGGTTTTACAATCCGCCAACGTGATTCATTGGAGAATGTGATTTATGACATATCCAGTGAGGAGGGGGGGTGGGACAGGGTCATGAGGGCACGTAACCTACGTGAGCTCAGTTCTGACTGCATCCGAGTATTACTGAAATGTCGCTCCTAGTAATAATAATAATAATAATAACAACAACAACAACAACAACAACAACAATAACAATAATAATAATAATAATTATTATTATTATTATTATTATTATATTTGTATGCCGCCCCTCTCCGCAGACTCGGGGCAGCTCACAATAGTAATAAAACAATGCACAATGTGACAAATCTAATGTTTAAAAGAAAACATTTAAAAACCATGCAACATAAGCATACCATACATAAAACTATATATGTCTCAATTCCCCCATGCCTGGCGATATAGGTGGGTCTTAAGCAATTTACTAAAGACAAGGACGGTGGGGGCAGTTCTAATCTCTGGGGAGAGTTGATTCCAGAGGGCCGGGGCTGCCACAGAGAAGGCTCTTCCCCTGGGGCCTGCCAGACTATAAATGACTATATTTCTTTTGAAGTTTGGCTCGTGGATCATGGATTAACTGGGGCATCTTTCAGAAACTTCACAAAGATCTTCCCATACTTGCCAGATTTTTACTTGCTCTGCAAATGTTAGCATCTGGACAGGTTCAAATGTTGTAAAGGACCAATAGAGCATTTTTCGACATTAAAAAAAAATAAGAGGCTGAGAGATTTATGAGGAAGACATTTGTGTGAATGAGTACACTGCCATAGCTCAGTTTGTTTATTGGCAGCTGATTGGGTTTGCACAAGACATTTAACCATGAATGGGGAGTAGGGGGCCTCACCGCTAGGAAAGGACATTCCAATTGGTTTGTTTGTACCGATCTTTATAATTTTTAAACATAACTCAGGGTGGTAAATAATATCTGTTCTGTCTGGGTGCCCCCAGACTTCAGCACCAACTGGAAAAAACAGCCAGACACGCTGGTAGAAACAAAAGCACTTTATAATTTGAAAATAAACACAGAGGAAAACCTGTTCTTCCCCACAGGCAGGCTATGAGCCTTCACAGCAGACCTCTTGCTGGCACACCCACCTTTTCCCCTCAAGGTTTCAGTATTCAAAGTCACAAGCCACAATTCCAAGATGCCAAAGATCACAGCCAGGTCTCACGACTCCCAAAGATAATTCTCCACAAACCAGGAAGGGTGGGTCTGCCTTTTTAGCCTTTCCGGAGAGCACCACACCCAAACCCAGCTGTTGCCCATTCAGTGCTTGAAGTACCTGGCTAATTGTCCCCTTTGTTGGGTTGCCCTTCTCTGCCGGAAATCTATTATTCCTTGTGCCTGGTCATCTAAAGAATCCAGGCTGCTTGCTGGGGAGAGCTCCCCCTCGGGCTGAGATTCCTCCTCCTCGTCTCCCTCCTGTTCCTCATCCTCCCCCCCTGAGCAGAGAGCCGGCAGAGGGTCAGCCGTTCCCTGTTCCTCATCCTCCCCCTCTGAGCAGAGAGCCGGCAGAGGGTCAGCCGTTCCCTGAGGGGCCTCAGACGGAATCACAACAATATCCAACACACTTTTCTCCTATTTTACCCACAACAGGGGTTGTGGGGAAAGCTGGCTGAGGAATTCTGGGAATTGAAGTCCACAAGTCTTAAAGTTGCCAAGGTTGGAGACCCCTGCCCCACAACAACCCTGTGAGGTAAATTGGGCTGAGAGAGAGTGACTGGCCCAAAGTCACTCAGCTGGCTGGCTTTCATGCTTAAGGCAGGACTTGAACTCAGGGTCTCCATTTTCTAGCCTGCTGCTTTAACCAAAGGCAAACAAAGGCTATCATGCTCTGCCCATATCATGGCTCACTTGAAAAGCCAATCATGCTTATTATGACCATTGCAGCATCTCTGTGGTCACGTGATCAAAATTCAGATGCTTGGCAACTGGCATGTATTTATGACTGTTGCAGTATCCCAGGATCATTGGATCCCAATGGCGACAGTGGAGAAGTCAAATGCATTTAACAACCCATGTTTACTAATTTAACAACAGCAGTGATTCACTTAACAACTATGGCAATGTAGGTCGTAAAATGGGGGTGAAACTCATTTAACTGTCTTGGTTAGTGTTGTGGTTAGCTCTGGCCCAGCTCCTGCCCCAAGGACTGTGGATGTGGGGGAGACATCCACATGCTGCAGGCCTGTTTTGGCCCCGGTGGAATCTGATGATGAAGGCTCCTCTGACCAAGAAGACAGGAGTGACAGGGAGGAGGAGGAGAGTGGCAGACAGCTCAGAAGGAGATCAATTATCTAGCTCCTCCTTGGATTAGGAACAAGAGTTAATGATACAGCCACGCATGCGGAAAGCGATGCATAGGCAACAACAACTGAGAGATTATTATCAAAGAAAATGAGGCCACCTGTGGTTGGGTGGGGCTGTGGGAATTAGTGAGGCTGCTATAAATAGCAGCCTGTGGGTTTGGCCATTGTGGAGGATTATCTGATCGTTGTGTTTCATGACTGCTTTGCTGACTTTCATCTTTGTGTGCTGATTTTCCCCCGCTTTGAAACTAACCCAGAGCAAAGTGTGTTTCACTTTGTGAAAGAAGAAGGACTGTGAATTGCCTCACAGCTGCAATCTAAGTATCACAGAACTGACAAGGGACTTGTACAAATTACCAATTTGTTTGGAGATGAGTGCTCTTTGCTATACAAAAAGTGCTCTGTTTATTTGCATTTTCGGTATAAAGAACATTGTTTTGAATTTTCAAACGTGTGTGTGTCTGAAATTGTATCGGTGCATTTTTGGAAGGATTCTACCAGAGAGCTCGACGGAACAGTTAGCAATGGAAAATTTTTTTGCTCAATTGTGGTCATAGGTCAAGGACTAGCTGTAGTAATAATCGTTTTTATATTTCTATTTTTACTGCATTTTAAGCCACCCAGAGGCTTAAAGACGGGCAGCGTATAAATTCAACACGCAAAGAAACTCAGGTGCTCCGGTTTCCAAAACTTCTAAACACACACATACACCCAGCCTGCTCCTTGCCTTTGTGAGGGTGTCAGTCCAGCGCTGATAGAGCTGACCCAATTCCCCGTCCATCTGACGTAAGGCCTGCCGACGCTGGCCTTCTGTCTCCGCATGAATCAGGTCCCCTAGGCCTTCGGCTGCTGTGAGGTCTAGCTTGCCATTTTGGAAGGCCCGTTTGGTGAATTCTCCAGGTTCGGCAAAGCGCAGCTCAGGAAGTCCACCTGAAATCAGGAAGAGTTTTTCCACTGGGATCCTTTACTGCTTCCCCATTAAAAAGATAACCTTCCCTTCAAGGGCAGATTCCGCTTCCCGCTGTTACCGGTGCGCTTCCCGCGGAGCTCTGCAACTCCGGGATGCGCGCCCGCGTGTGTAGAAATGTAGAAATCACAGACACATGGTTTCTGGAATGCTTTGTCCATGTTGGAAATAATAATATAATAATAATAATAATAATAATAATAATAATAATAATAATAGTAATGATGATGATGATGATATTGATGATGATGATGATCATAATAATAATAATAATAATAATAATAATAATAATAATAATGCATAGACATGATGCTGTGGCACAGATGATCCACTGGAACTTGTGCCGGAACTACCATTTACCAGTGGCAAAGAACTGGTGGGATCATAAGCCCAAAAAAGTGGTCGAAAATGAGCAAGCAAAACTACTGTGGGACTTCCGACTTGAGAATGACCGAATTCTGAAGCATAACACACCAGACATTGTGATTGTGGAGAAAAAGAAAGTATGGATCATCGACATCGCAATCCCAGGAGACAGCAGAATTGAGGAGAAGCAGCTAGAGAAATTAGTGAAATACGAAGATCTAAAAATCGAGCTGCAACGTCTCTGGCATAAGCCAGTGAAAGTGGTCCCAGTGGTACTTGGCACGCTGGGCGCAGTGCCAAAGGATCTCAGTGAACATTTGAAAACCATTGGAATTGACAAAATCTCCATCTGTCAATTGCAATTACTGGGATCGGCAAACATAATTCGCTGCTACATCACGCAGTCCAAGGTGCTTGGGAAGCACCCGACTGGTGATGAAATACGAAATCCAGCATAGTGATCTTGTTTGCTGTGTGGTACTGACATAATAATAATAATAATAATAATAATAATAATAATAATAATAATAATAATAATAATTATTATTATTATTATTATTATTATTATTATTATTATTATTTATTAGATTTGTACGCCGCCCCTCTCCGAAGGGGCTGAGCCAAGCTGTCTCCTGTTGAGAAGCAAGCTCGCTCTCTCCCTGGGATCATGCTGTGTGTGAGTCTCTGGACTTGCACATTTATTTTTATAACCAGTTTCTTGTGTGTACAAATATAAAACATTAATTCTTAACTTAACCTAGCTACAATGTAAATAGTTAATATGTGACACATAGCATACAGACAAATCCTGTCAGGGTACAAAGATAGCTAAATAAATAGGAGAGCATCTTAATCAGTTTTTGCCCTAGACCAGTGTTTCCCAACCTTGGCAACTTGAAGATATTTGGACTTCAACTCCCAGAATTCCCCAGCCAGCAAATGCTGGCTGGGGAATTCTGGGAGTTGAAGTCCAGATATCTTCAAGTTGCCAAGGTTGGGAAACACTGCCCTAGACAAAGAGAAGGATTTCCTTAAACTAATCAAATGGGTGGGTTGTCTCAAGCACGTATTTAATCCAATCATGGTGGGTTCCACCTTTGCTCTTAGATTAACTTTTACTCTAGATACACAGAAGGGTCTTAGGTGAAAGGAAGCCTAAGTGAATAATTATTTCCTTAAATTAATCAGAAGAAGTGAATTACCTTTTGACTGGCCAGGCAGGTTTAACGTCCTCACCTCTGCAAGGGACATTCCCGTTCATGCAAAAATGGAAGGTTAATTCACACGCGTGCCCAAGCGAAATTTTGCTTCTGCACATGCAGCAAAATCCTGCAAGGGAGCGCGCACACTTGCGAGATTTGGGTGGTTTTGGGGTGGCTTTTTGCTTCTGCGCATGCGCGGAAGCAAAAAATCGCCAATAATCACCAAAATCGCCAGTAATCACCAAAATCTCACACAGCCGCGCGTCCTCTTGCAAGATTTTGCTACCTGTGCAAAATCTCGCTCAGGTGCGCGCGTGAGCCCGCCAGTCCCCCAGAGCTCCATTTTCGCTACCAGAATGTTGTGTCCCCCCCCCCCCCCCCCCCGGTCTAGGTAGGAACCCAATATTGCTTCCCTTGTGCCCCTAAAAATGGTGGGGAAAGAAGAATTGGCCAAAATGTTGAAAGACTCACCCAAAGCATTCAAGACGCCTCTCACCACAGCTGGTCCACCATGTACCTGGAACTCAACACTGTCCTCGCCTGTGAAACTACCTGGTCCTGAAGAAAAACAACCAAGTTATTTTTCGGCTACAAAAATGGTGGAAGATCTTAAGCATAAAACGTATCAGGAAAGACTTAATGAACTCAATCTGTATAGTCTGGAGGACAGAAGGGAAAGGGGGGACATGATCGAAACGTTTAAATATGTTAAAGGGTTAAATAAGGTTCAGGAGGGAAGTGTTTTTAATAGGACAGTGGACACAAGAACAAGGGGACACAATCTGAAGTTAGTTGGGGAAAAGATCAAAAGCAACATGAGAAAATATTATTTGATTGAAAGAGTAGTAGATGCTTGGAACAAACTTCCAGCAGACGTGGTTGCTAAATCCACAGTGATTGAATTGAAAAATGCAAAACCAAAAGTCCAGTTGCCTTTTGAAAAAGCCCCTTTGGGGACAACCGTGACCTGGAGGACTGAGAATTTCCATAGAGACACCGACTTCTGACATCGTAAGGGGAGAAAAACATCTCTCTTTGCATTCTCTTCAAACTGGCTTTATTAGCTTAAAACTACTTTTCCATTAGTGCTTTCCTTTTTCTAAAGACTTGAACAACTTTCTTGGAAGGAAAGAGATTTTCCTTTCTTGCTTGTTTTTGGTTCCTGTTTTGGTCGGCCTTCAGATCAATCTCAACAAATGGCTTTCAAAGGCTTAAGAGGCTAATGAAATTTAATGAGAGGAAAGGAAATGGGCAATGGAATTTGGTATTGTTAGCTGAGGTGGAAGCTGCCATACCTAAAGATGAGGCAGGCACATAAGCAGGGTGGAGAAAAAGCCAGGAAAGATCCCTTTGGGGGACAGATAAGAAAGGAACAAGTTGCTAAAGGAAACAAAGGAAAATATTTATTTATTTATTTATTGATTTGTATGCCGCCACTCTCCAGAGACTCGGGGCGGCTAACAGCGACAATAAAACAGTGTACAATAGTAATTTGGTATTGATGATTAAAAATCAATTAATATAAAAACCAAACATACATACATACATACATACATACATACATACCATGCATAGAATTGTAAAGGCCTAGGGGGAAAGAGGATCTCAATTCCCCCATGCCTGGTGGCAGAGGTGGGTTTTAAGTTGTTTACGAAAGGCAAGGAGGGTGGGGGCCGTTCTAATCTCTGGGGGGAGTTGGTTCCAGAGGGCTGGGGCCGCCACAGAGAAGGCTCTTCCCCTGGGTCCCGCCAGGCGACATTGCTTAGTTGACGGGACCCGGAGAAGATCCACTCTGTGGGACCTAACTGGTCGCTGGGATTCATGCAGCAGAAGGCAGAAAAATATGTCACCTGAACCAAACAAAGGCTAGGGCAACAGCTCGCGTGCCAGCAGATATGGCTCCACACACCAAATTTCTTATTTGCAAAGTCCTCCATGGCTTACGATCTGCTTATGCTGTAGATCACCTGCTCCAAAATGAATTTCTCCATCGAGATTTGGAAAAAACACACACACACTCACTCACTCCCCACTCTCCGGGCTTTTTGGATTGTGTCATTGTGGTTTTTGGTTGGTTATTTTCATCCTTATTTTTACTGCAGATTGCTCAGAACTATTTGGAGCGGAGCAGGATAGAAATATCAACAGTAGAGATAAATAAACAGAATGGAATCTGAGCATTCCGAAGGGGACCAATGAAAATGACCACCCAGCAGAATTTCAGCCCCAGACTGAGCTGGGACCAAAAGGAATGTTCCTTTGTCCTTTATTGTGGCAGGTAATTTGCTCTGTTTTGTAAATGGCTGGGTTCGTGGTGTACTTTGAGCTTGGGTGGCCTTCTGCAGACGTTTCATTACTGGGCTCAATGACACCATCACTCTTCCATGCCCCGATAATCTAACCTAGTAATGAAATGTCTGCCAAGCTCAGAGAACACCCAAAAAAACCTCAAGAGGTCATCCCTGAACTATGTGGAGTCTGTACTAGTGGAATCTGTACTTGTTGTTCAGTTTGAAAAAACAGCCTCCTTCCAGTCTAATTAAATGTGACATCTTTCATGTGATAGCCACATAGAAACATAGAAACATAAAAGTCTGACCGCAGAAAAGGACCTCATGATCCATCTAGTCTGCCCTTATACTATTTCCTGTATTTTATCTTACAATGGATATACCAGGCATGTTTAAATTCAGTTACTGTGGATTCACCAACCACGTCTGCTGGAGGTTTGTTCCAAGGATCTACTACTCTTTCAGTAAAATAATATTTTCTCATGTTGCTTTTGATCTTTCCCCCAACTAACTTCAGATTGCGTCCCCTTGTTCTTGTGTTCACTTCCCTATTAAAAACACTTCCCTCCTGAACCTTATTTAACCCTTTAACATATTTAAATGTTTTGATCATGTCCCCCCTTTTCCTTCTGTCCTCCAGACTATACAGATTGAGTTTATTAAGTCTTTCTTGATAGGTTTTATGCTTAAGACCTTCCACCATTCTTGTAGCCCATCTTTGGACCCGTTAAATTTTGTCAATATCTTTTTGTAGGTGAGGTCTCCAGAACTGAACACAGTATTCCAAATGTGGTCTCACCAGCACTCTATATAGCGGGATCATAATCTCCCTCTTCCTGCTTGTTATACCTCTAGCTATGCAGCCAAGCATCCTACTTGCTTTTCCTACCGCCCGACCACACTGCTCACCCATTTTGAGACGGTCAGAAATCACTACCCATAAATCCTTCTCTTCTGAAGTTTTGCTAACACAGAACTGCCAATGCAATACTCAGATTGAGGATTGTTACAGGTCCCATCTATTAGGGATGTATATTTCTCCAGAACTGAGCGCAGTATTCCAAATGTGTAGAAGGCCTTTCTCTGTTTCATGTTTTCCTTCAAAGGAGGATCATGTTGCATTGACTTAATGCTTCAACCGGACTTAATAACAATAACAACAGAGTTGGAAGAGACCTTGGAGGTCTTCTAGTCCAACCCCCTTCTTAGGTAGGAAACCCTACACCAGACAGATGGTTATCCAACATCTGCTTAAAACCTTCCAGGGTCGTGTCATTCACAACTTCTGGAGACAAGCCGTTCCACTGATTAATTGTTCTAACTGTCAGAAAATTTCTCCTTAGTTCTAACTTACTTCACTCCTTGTTTAGTTCCCACCCACTGCTTGTTGTTCTACCTTCAGGTGTTTTGCAAAATAGTTTGACTCCCTCTTCTTTGTGGCAATCCCTGAAATATTGGAACACTGCTATCATAGTAACCACCAATTTTCTTCATAACAATCACGGCATGTGCCTTCTTCTATCATAGGTTAGAAGACCCCATCTGAATGTTTGATTGCTGTAACAATTTAGAGCAAGAATTGCAAAAATTACTACCCTATGAGAACACAGCTGAGTATAAAAGGCAAACAGAAAAAGTACTTATTAGAAATAAGGACCACAAAGCGAATGAGAGAGTAGCACCACTGCAAAACCTTTCAAAGAAGGTGTGGCTCTATAAAAAAATTCTTGTTTTGTTTTCAATTTTAATTAAACATGAGCCAGCAATGTGCAGCAGCGGCCAAAAAAGCCAACACTATCCTAAGCTGCATCAACAGGGGGATACACTCCAAGACCAGGGAACAATTAATACCACTCTACTACGCCCTGGTCAGACCACATCTGGAGTACTGCATCCAGTTCTGGTCACCACACTGCAAAAAAAACATTGAAACTCTGGAGAAGGTGCAGAGAAGAGCAACCAAAATGATTAGGGGACTTGAAACCAAGACTTACGAAGAGAGATTGCGGGAACTGGGCATGGATAGCCTTGAGAAAAAGAGGGGCAGAGGGGACATGATAGCTGTATATAGGTATACGAGGGGTTGCCACAGAGAGGAGGGGGCCACTCTATTCTCCAGAGCACCAGAGGGCGGGACAAGGAACAATGGTTGGAAGCTGACCAAGGAGAGATTCAACCTAGAAGTAAGGAAGAACTTCCTGACGGTCAGAGCAATCAACCAGTGGAACAACCTGCCTGTGGAGGTTGTGAACTCCCCAACTCTGGACACTTTCAAGAGGAGATTGGACTGCCATTTGGCTGGGGTGTTTTAGGATTCCTGCTCAGGCAGGGGGTTGGAGTTGATGACCTGCATGGTCCCTTTCAACTCTAACAATCAATCAATCAATCAATCAATCAATCAATAAACAAATAAACAAATAAAATAAATATAATAAATATAATAAATAAATAAATATAATAAACAAACAAACAATTTTTTAAAATATAAGAAATATGCTGCTATGAAGGATTTGGGGGGTTGTTTAATACAAGCAGTTAAAACCAAGGAGGGACTTATTTTTTTTTTTTAGCATATCCCAGAGGTCATTCTAAAAACGACTCTATTTCACATCAATGGCATTATTCCACCTGAAGAAAATGTGAAAAGATGAATATTTGGATCTAAAAAAGCCATTTATAGAAGACCTCTATCACCTTGGCGGCTGTTCCTGCCTGCAGAAGATAAGAACGTAATTGCTTATTTAAGACAGGAGAGGGTCCACAATGATTCAATTCCTGTGTTAATTAAAAACAATTTATAGCTGTATGAATGGTACTCGGTGGGCACCGATTTTGGCTTTACTGTTTTATATTTATGGATAAATATGCCTGTATGCCTATTTACTTGTAATGATAATTCCCATCTTTACAAAAGGGAATTCAACAAATTACAGACTCATTGGTTTGCTTAATTAACTGCAAATGTGATGCGATGTCAGGCGTGTCTTTGTATGTGTGTGTGTGTGTTTGAGAGATTGTTTGGAACAGGAGAGCCTCCTGGTGGAAGAACAAGTTGGCTTCCAAGAATATCTTACTATCAACCAACATCTAATGCTCTAATACTTAAGAGACATATTCATTGTTAGTGGATCGGGGACTTTTTAAATCAACAGAGGGGAATTAATTTCTCTTACCATAATGTAGCTGAAGTAGAATTCTCATATGTCTCATTTATTTGTTTCAATACCTGATCTACCTTGAAGAGCTGATATAGTGCTGAAAGTCTAATGACATTCTCTTTCCCTCACTCTTAGAAACATAGAAGTCTGACGGCAGAAAAAGACCTCATGGTCCATCTAGTCTGCCCTCATACTATTTTCTGTATTTTATCTTAGGATGGATATATGTTTATCCCAGGCATGTTTAAATTCAGTTACTGTGGATTTATCTACCACGTCTGCTGGAAGTTTGTTCCAAGGATCTACTACTCTTTCAGTAAAATAATATTTTCTCATGTTGCTTTTGATCTTTCCCCCAACTAACTTCAGATTGTGTCCCCTTGTTCTTGTGTTCACTTTCCTATTAAAAACACTTCCCTCCTGAACCTTATTTAACCCTTTAACATATTTAAATGTTTTGATCATGTCCCCCCTTTCCCTTCTGTCCTCCAGACTATACAGATTGAGTTCATTAAGTGTTTCCTGATACGTTTTATGCTTAAGACCTTCCACCATTCTTGTAGCCCGTCTTTGGACCCGTTCAATTTTGTCAATATCTTTTTGTAGGTGAGGTCTCCAGAACTGAACACAGTATTCCAAATGTGGTCTCACCAGCACTCTATATAGTGGGATCACAATCTCCCTCTTCCTGCTTGTTATACCTCTAGCTATGCAGCCAAGCATCCTACTTGCTTTCACCCATTTTGAGACTGACTCTTGTAGCACAGAGCATCAAAATGGGGCAATCTTGAGCTTCTTTCTCACATTCTCCTGTTTTCTCACATTAAGCTCATGTTCTGTAGAAAAAACAATTCCGGCCAACCTGCCTTCCATTGAGGACCTGTATACCGCACGAGTCAAAAAGAGGTCAGGGAAAATATTTACTGACCCCCCGCATCCTGGACACAAACTGTTTCATCTCCTACCCTCAAAACATCACTACAGAGCATTGCACACCAAGACAACTAGACACAAGAACATTTTCCCCCCGAACGCCATCACTCTACTAAACAAATAATTCCCCCAACACTGTCAGACTTTTTACTAAATCTGCACTTCTATTTCTACTAGTTTTTTCTCATCATTTCTATCCTCCTTTTTCTCTCACTTAGGACTGTATGACTGTAACTTGTTGCTTGTATGCTAAGATTTTTATTAATAATAATTGTTTCTTCATTTCTTATTTGACCCCTATGACAATCATTAAGTGTTGTACCACATGATTCTTGACAAATGTATCTTTTTCTTTTATGTACAGTGAGAGCATATGCACCAAGACAAATTCCTTATGTGTCCAATCACACTTGGCCAATAAAGAATTCTATTCTATTCTATTCTATTAATAGTTTTCATGCATTGTCTTTAAGGACAATTCCATAGTCTCTACATTTTGATAGGTCCAGCCTCTCATTCACTGAATATTTTCAGATTATAACAAGTTACCGTAACTCCATAATATGCAAGTAGTTCTCAAATTATTTGTTTGTTTGTTTATTAGACGTCTATGCCACCCTTCCCAACTGACTCAGGGAGGTGTACAATATAATAAATATAGCACAAATATGTAGAAATCTAATATTAAAATACTGAAAACTAAAAAAAAATCCTAAACCCCCGTTTATCCTAACACAATCATCCACATTCATCCCAATTGAGTCAAGCCATTCATAACATCGGCCGGAATAAGGTCTAAGGACTCACGGCCCCCCATGCCCACCGGCAGAGATGAGGCTTCAAGGCTTGGCGAAAGGCCAGGAGGGAGGGGGCGGTATGTATCTCCGGAGGGAGTTTGTTCCAGAGGACTGGAGCCGCCACAGAGAAGGCTCTTCCCCTAGGTCCTGCCAGACAGCATTGCGTAACTGATGGAACCTGGAGGAGCCCGACTATAGGACCTAACTGGCCACTGGGATACTTAAGGCAGAAGAATTACCACAGTTGAACCCAAAATTTCCCTCTCTTTGATTCCGCCAATAAGTATCCATAATCTAAGGCTTTCACATTAGAACTCTGACTTTGTAATTGGTGTGTGTGCAGTAATGGGCTGCTGCACCCGGGGGGGACACACACACACACACACACACGCAGTGGGGTAGTACATTTTTTTAAAAAAAATAATTCATTAGATTTGTATGCCGCCCCTCTCCGAAGACCGAAGATTTATGCACTACAGTATTTATTGAATACTTAATAGTTTTTTATTGTCCTTCCTTCTCTAGTACCTTAGTAGGATCCTTAATTACTTTTAAAACAGGAAATAAATAAATACCAGTGTGTTTTTAGCCATAAATGCTTTAATCATTTTAATCATTATCTAGAACTGAACTTATATAACAATTAAAGAAAATTGAGCTACTTGCATATCTGTTATCATCCTGAACCTTGTGGGTTCAGTACAAACCCTTAAAATGTTACTGAGCTCTTCAACAAATAATACTGTCTATCATTTGTCCTTTTTGTGGCTATTCAAACAATATGACTTAATCAACTGGAGAAGTGTCCAAGCACCTATTTGAAAACTTATCTTGGTCAGTAAGCCATTCCAAATGTAAAATAATGCACTTGGGGAAAAGGAATCCTCAATCTGAGTATTGTATTGGCAGTTCTGTGTTAGCAAAAACTTCAGAAGAAAAGGATTTAGGGGTAGTGATTTCTGACAGTCTCAAAATGGGTGAACAGTGCAGTCAGGCGGTAGGGAAAGCAAGTAGGATGCTTGGCTGCATAGATAGAGGTATAACAAGCAGGAAGAAGGAGGTTATGATCCCGCTATATGAGTGCTGGTGAGACCACATTTGGAATACTGTGTTCAGTTCTGGAGACCTCACCTACAAAAAGATATTGACAAAATTGAACGGGTCCAAAGGCGGGCTACAAGAATGGTGGAAGGTCTTAAGCATAAAACGTATCAGGAAAGACTTAATGAACTCAATCTGTATAGTCTGGAGGACAGAAGGGAAAGGGGGGACATGATCGAAACATTTTAATATGTTAAAGGGTTAAATAAGGTCCAGGAGGGAAGTGTTTTTAATAGGAAAGTGAACACAAGAACAAGGGGACACAATCTGAAGCTAGTTGGGGGAAAGATCAAAAGCAACATGAGAAAATATTATTTTACTGAAAGAGTAGTAGATCCTTGGTACAAACTTCCAGCAGACGTGGTAGATAAATCCACAGTAACTCAATTTAAACATGCCTGGGATAAACATATATCCATCCTAAGATAAAATACAGAAAATAGTATAAGGGCAGACTAGATGGACCATGAGGTCTTTTTCTGCCATCAGACTTCTATGTTTCTATTCCCACCCAGTCACATGACCTTAAAGCCAGCCCTGGTCACATGATTGTCAAGCCACACCTACTTGGTCACATGCCCATCAAGCCACACCCACACAATATGCAACACTCACAGTATGGCAATAAATTTTTTGGCAGCCCATCACTGTGTGTGTGTGTGTGTGTGCAATTACTTTACATATCTATCTATTCAATTTGAGAAGGACATACCGTGTTTCCCCGATAGTAAGACCCCCCCGATTGTAAGACATATGGGGGGGTTTCAGGGGGGTCGGCTTATATAAGCCATACCCCGAAAGTAAAACATATGTCTTACTTTCGGGGAAACACGGTAGTATAAAAGGAATTAAAGGGGGGAAAAACTAGACAAATACTATTGCTGCGCCCTCCTTCACCAGCCTCCTTTCCGGCAGCTCCCTGCGCGCCCCTAGCCTTCGCTCGCCGCGGCGCCACCGCCTCTTCCCCTGCCGAGGCTCAGCTGCAAGCGGCCAGCGAGGCCGATCGGCTCCGAGGCGAGCGGAAAGGTGAGTGGCGCGGTCAGGCGCCCTCCTTCGCCCGCCTCCTTTCCGGCAGCTCCCCACGCCCGAAGACGAGCCGGCCCCGGTGCCCAGGACAATGTAAGACATACCCCCAAAGTAAGACACAGTGGGGCTTTTGGGGGTAAAAAGATAGTAAGACACTGCCTTACTATCGGGGAAACACGGTAGCCAAGACAACAGAGAAATATGTATCAGAAACCTGATAAAGCTTTAATCTTGGACAAGAATCAATTCAATGTTTATGCTTAGGTACTTTAAAATTCTAACCTGGGAACCACAATACAAGGCCTCGGTCCAGGATTTCGGAAGACTTGGGATCACAGATCTTACGCAAAGTAGCTGTTCTTGGAGGTGGCGGTTCCTTTATCCCGGTCATACAGAGTAAGGCTGAACAGCTAGCTGGGCCACTGGTTCGAATCACAGCCACTCCACATTTTCCTTGGCCAGAAGACAAAGCAAAGATGGTGTCTCTCTTTGCAGCCTGGCAATACAACCTGAAAAACAGGAAGGAAAAAGGAGAGGCAGTTTGGTCCAGTGCAGAGGTCAGCAACCCGTGGCTCTGGAGCCGCCTGTGGCTCTTTCATCCTTTTGCTATGGCTCCCTGTCACTCAAAATATGCATCACAGCTGCCAATGTGCGATATGCACCAATGTGCAATTTATTGGGCTTTTCTTTTTTATCAGAGTAATTTTTTAATTTTTTTCTTCCACATCATATAATACAAAAAATCATATACTTTCTTTTTTTGTTATGATAAAATAGTTTTTGACTAGTACATCTTGTATAATCAATTCCCGGTAGGCCAATCATGGATAAATCCAAATAAAAATTTCAGAAGAAAAGAGAACCTTTAATTCAATGATACATGCTAGTTTTGTGGCAGCTCAGGAAATCGTCAAGGCTCCAGGTAACATCCAAACTAAATCAAAGTCCAAGTCAAAGTACTCCTCAAAGTTTCAATTTATTTCCGGAGCCATCCTGACACCTACACTGGGAAACCCACCCAGTTGAAAGTCCACATCCCTTGTCCCACACCCACAAACTTGTCAAGTTGCCCATTCAGATTGTGCTGGTGTGGCCTCCTTCTGCTTCCGCCCAGGTGAGTGGGCACAGGATGGCCTTGAACCACTCAAAAGAATGCTTTGTGGCTGCTTCTGTTCCCTCCTGAAAGTTACCCCTCCCATGTTCCCATAAACATCAGGCCTTCTATAGATAATGCGGCAAGCAGTTAATTTATCACCAACTTCTGCACGGCTTGACATAAGAACGGGAAGAGTTTTGTGGCTCCCGGAGTTTTCTTTTCTGTTGAAAATGGGTCGAAATGCCTCTCTGAGTGTTTAAGGTTGTCGATCCCTCATCTAGTGGTTAAGGCATCAGACTAGAAAACCAGAGACCATGAGTACAGTGATACCTTGTCTTACAAACTTAATTGGTTCCGGGACGAGGTTCTTAAGGTGAAAAGTTTGTAAGACGAAACAATGTTTCCCATAGGAATCAATGGAAAAGCGATTAATGCGTGGAAGCCCAAAATACACCCCTTTTGCCAGCCGAAGCGCCCATTTTTGCGCTGCTGGGATTCCCCTGAAGTTCCCCTCCATGGGAAAACCACCTCAGCATCGCAAAAACACCGAAGTCCTCCAAACCCCACCTCCGGACATCTGTGTTTTTGCGATGCTGCGATTTCACTGAGGCTCGCCTCGCTGGGAAACCCCACCTTTGGACTTCCTGCTGGGATTCCCCTGCAGCATCACAAAAACACAGCAATCCGGAGGTGGGGATTCCCATGGAGGGGAGCCTCAAGGGAATCCCAGCAGCACAAAAATGGGTGCTTCACTGGCAATGGAAGTCCGGAGGCAGGGCATCCCAGCAGCGGCGGTGGGTTTGTAAAGTGAAAATAGTTTGTAAGAAGAGGCAAAAAAATCTTAAACCCTGGGTTTGTATCTCGAAAAGTTTGTATGACGAGGCGTTTGTAAGACGAGGTATCACTGTATATGGAAATTAGTTCGTTTCTTTTTAGGAAACCTTTTTTTCAGCCTTCCATCCTTCCGAGGTGGGTAAAATGAGGACCTGGATTGTGGGAGCAATAGGCTGGCTCTGTTAAAAAGTGCCATTGCTAACATGTTGTAAGCTGCCATGAGTCTAAGGAGAAGGACGGCATAAAAATTGAATAAATAAATAAATAAATAAATAAATAAATAAATAAATAAATAAATAAATAAATAAATAATATAAATAAATAAATAACAAATATGTTATCCCCGTAACTGCCCAAAAGGGGGACATGAATCATGAAGCTATACTGTCAATATCCTTCACCACATTCAAAAGAGAAATGTATGAACAAATAAAAAGAACGCCCATGGGATTGATCTGGAGCTCTATTATTGGCTACAGAGGCCTTCAGGGGCCTTGTTGGCTGCAGAAGAAATAGGCCGGGGTGTGCAAAGTCTGGCTGCAACTATCTGAAGGTAAGTAGTAGGGCAGCTCCATCCCCCACACCCATCCCTACCCTGAACGGGGTCTTAATTAGGGCTTATTTTGGAGGTAGGGCTTATATTGGTCACGCGTGTAAGAATCAAGCTAGGACTTCTTTTCTGAGTAGGTTGTATTTGGCACCTGCCCATATTGCCAAAAGCAACAAAACCTGGTTCAATGACCTTGGGAGTCCTGTGCTTGATTGGTCAGCAATAATAATAATTAATAATTAATAATAATAATAATAATAATTATTATTATCAGATAATTATCTGTCTCAGGGGCCATAGTTGAGGACCCTTGACAGAGCCTCGGTGGTGCAGTGGTTAGAGTGCAGTATTGCAAGCTACTTCTGCTGATCACAGGCTGCCACTGGAACTTGTGCCGGAACTACCATTTACCAGTGGCAAAGAACTGGTGGGATCATAAGCCCGAAAAAATGGTCGAAAATGAGCAAGCAAAACTACTGTGGGACTTCAGACTTGAGACTGACCGAATTCTGAAGCATAACACACCAGACATCCTGATTGTGGAGAAAAAGAAAGTATGGATGATCGACATCGCAATCCCAGGAGACAGCAGAATTGAGGAGAAGCAGCTAGAGAAATTAGTGAAATACGAAGATTTAAAAATCGAGCTGCAACGACTCTGACATAAGCCCGTGAAAGTGGTCCCATTGGTACTTGGCACGCTGGGCGCAGTGCCACAGGATCTCAGCGGACATTTGAAAACCATCGGAATTGACAAAATCTCCATCTGTCAATTGCAAGAGGCCGCTTTACTGGGATCGGCAAATATAATTCGCCGCTACATCACGCAGTCCTAGGTGCTTGGGAAGTGCCCGACTGGTGATGAAATACGAAATCCAGCATAGTGATCTCGTTTGCTGTGTTGTACTGACATAATAATAATAATAATAATAATAATAATAATAATAATAATAATAATAATTATTATTATTATTATTATTATTATTTATTAGATTTGTATGCCGCCCCTCTCCAAAGACTCCCACCTGACATGAACCCCATAGAGAATCTATGGGGCATTGCCAAGAGAAAGATGAGAGACATGAGACTGAACAATACAGAACTGAAGGCCACTATTGAAGCATCCTGGTCTTCCATAACATCTCAGCAGTGCCACAGGCTGATAACTGTGTGTGCTTGTTAGTATATTGGGGTTCTTTTTAAACTTTTTTAAATATTTAAATTTATTTGGATTTGTTACGATTTGTTTATGCCTTGTTGTGAGCCGCCCCGAGTTCGCGGAGAGGGGTGGCATACAAATCTAAATAATAAATAAATAAATAAACTTCCACGCCACACCGCATTGAGGCAGTAATTGCTGCAGAAGGGGCCCTTCTGAGTACACGGAATACCTATGCATGCTTATACTTTTCAGAGGTCTGATATTGTTTTAGGTACAATCCTTGTTTTATTGATCGCATGTAATATTCTAATTTTCTGAGATGGTGGATTTGGGGTTTTCATGAGCTGTGCCCCATAATCATCACAATTATGACAAATCACGGCTTGAACTAGCTTGCCTTACATGTAAGGAGTCTTTCTCATATATTACATTTCACCTTTTAAGTTGCATTAACTGAAATAAATGTACTTTTGCACAATATTCTGATGAAAAGGGAAGTGCGGCCTATCACTGAGCCAAAGCCCTGCACCACTGAGCTGAAGCAGACCCCCAAATCGAACTTTCTGCCCCCTGCTGACCTGAACAAAAAGACTCCAAAGGGGGACACTCTCTGCAGCAACACAAGCGTTCATTGCACATATCTGTCTCAGGGCCATAGTTGAGGACCCTTGACAGAGCCTCGGTGGTGCAGTGGTTAGAGTGCAGAGCCTTCTCTGTGGCGGCCCCGACCCTCTGGAACCAGCTCCCCCCAGATATCAGAGTTGTCCCCACCCTCCTTCCCTTTCGCAAGCTCCTTAAAACCCACCTCTGTCGTCAGGCATGGGGGAATTGAAATTTCCCTTCCCCCTAGGCTTATAGAATTTATACATGGTATGCTTGTATGTATGAGTGGTTCTTTAAATTGGGGTTTTTTAGATTGTTTTTTAATATTAGATTTGTTTACATTGTCTTTTTATATTGTTGTTAGCCGCCCTGAGTCTTCGGAGAGGGGCGGCATACAAATCTAATAAATACAAATACAAATACAAATTGCAAGCTACTTCTGCTGATCAAGGCTGCCAGCAGTTTGGCAGATCGAATCTCAGTAGGCTCAAGGTTGACTCAACCTTCCATCCTTCCAATGTCGGTAAAATGAGGACCCAGATTGTGGGGGGCAATAGACCGACTCTCTGCAAATTGCTTAGAGAGGGCTGTAAAGCACTGTGAAGCGGTATATAAGTCTAAAATGCTAATGCTATTTAGTGCAATATAAATACAAATAAATAAATATTAAAAATTCATAATAAATTTTTATATAAATACAAATTTCTGCAGACCACCAAAATTTTCTCACAGATCACCAATTGGTGGTCACTGATATAGGGTCTCCCGCTTATGCAGGGGACGGACTAGAACAGTGTTTCCCAACCTTGGCAAACTGAAGATATTTGGACTTCAACTCCCAGAATTCCCCAGCCAGCATTGGACTAGAAGACCTCCAAGGTCCCTTCCACCTCTGTTAGCCAAACCCGGGGTAGGCAAAGTTGGCTCTTCTATGACTTGTGGACTTCAACTCCCAGAATCCCTGAGCCAATCATGCTAACTCAGGAATTCTGGGAGTTGAAGTCCACATGTCATAGAAGAGCCAACTTTGCCTACCCCCTGTCGGGCAGAGAATTTGCACACCACGAAAACCACCTCTTCTCACGTGCTTTTGCAAAGGCGAAACTTATAGTATTTTAGAGCCACCCACCTGCAGAAGAGCTTGCAGGCCCTTCGATTTCTTACAAGCAACAGCCTTCTCTGCAAGGAAAGCCACATCGCTCCCCCGGAGGAATTTTAGAGCAAAAACGTTCCTTTTCCCTCCCGCCAATCTTCCTCGCCCGGCTCCATCCTGCACAGCCCTTCTACCCCTATGCAAAATCCCCACGCTTCCTTTGCTACCACGATCTGACGTCAGCTTTCGGCTTCAACTGAGGGCAACGTGCCCTTTTTGCAACGTGATTGGTCGAGAGGGAAGAGGGAGGGGCTTCGAAAAGGGCGGGGCGCCACGCTCTCCCTTTTATGTACAGTATTGCGTGGCGGGGTTCCCAACTCGTATCCTTGTGAGTCTTTGTTGCGTTGGGTTTGTGTCAGTCCGTTTACGCAGTCACAGGCGATAAACAATATGTATGCAAAGCATAAATTCAATATAACCTTCAGATTAAAAAAAAAAATTAGGTTCTTGGGCGGAGTGTGCAGTATTTTAAAAAATCGATTCGGAAGGTTAGACGATCGATTTTTTCCCCCATTTTTTTTTAAAAAAATCTTCACCTCATATACAAATTCAATATATTTATACCTTCCACGGTTACATATGTCTTACAGAATTCTTAATTGTAGACAATGATCGAATGTTTTTTTAAAAATAATTTTTATTCCAAATATATACATTTAAAAGGACATTTGATCGATCATTGCATCTTTACATACATCATCAAAACAGGCAAAAAAGGGTAAATGAAAAAGAAAACCATAGACAAGACAAAAACAGACTATACATAACCCCCACCCCTGCTGCCACATCGACAGCATAATTTCGATTTTATCATACAGTGAATGCTACCAGCGAATATTATTCGGACATAAGTATAACCAGATTTTTAGCAACTTGTATTCTTCCATCTTTTTTCCCCCTATCTACTCTCACATATAATCAGTTATTACAAACTTTTTAAATAAATCTTTTAAAAACCCTTTCAAACTTATTCACTAGTCTTTACAGCTTCCTCCCCCCCCCTTTTTTTCCCCCGAGCCATTCATAATTTTTTTTCTATATTTCATAGTATTTTGTATCTTCTTGGTCCTTGAGCTCCATTGTCAGACAATGATAGAATATTAAAGGGCGGAGAGGGAAAAGGCCCAGAAGAAGGATTTTTTTTTTAACGAGATGATACAAGGCTGCAGCTGGGGAGAAGATTTAACACGCACTCTTGGCTCTGTTACAAAGTGCTATTGCTAACATGTTGTAAGCCACCCTGAGTCTAAGGAGAAGGGCGGCATAAAAATCGAATGAATGAATGAACGAACGAACAAACAAATAAATAAATAATGCTCAAGTGTAAACTTGTCTTGCAGGGCAGGTGGATCGCGAATCAATTCAATCCCTGCCTGTACATCACCTCCCTAGGTGGGGGTTGGACTAGATGACCTCCAAGGTCCCTTCCAACTCTAATAAATAAAGAGGCATGCACGCATCCACAAACTGAGATATGACATAGTAGCAGCTGCCTTGCTCTGCTTGGTGGGAAGCTCTTTAGAAGGTTCCTGGGCTGGCAGCAAGTGGGTAGTCCTATAAAATAAAAAGAGCAGAAGCTGGTATAACGTTAATTGCTGGTTTATTTTAAACCAGTTGCTACAATGCTACGTTTTCTACATTGTTGGCTCCTGCAAACCACACTGTAGGTTTGCTGGAAGCAAGTGTACGTAAAAATCTCCCTTCCGCAAAACAGCCAGGCCTAAGAAACATAAATTTTATTCTCCGAGGTTTCCTCTGCCACTTGGCGCTGCAGGAGAAGGATGCTTCGAATCTTTATTCCACCGCCGCCGCCACCACCCCCAAGACTTAAAACCGCTTAGTGGGACGTGGCGGAAAGGGAGACAGGATGACAAGGTTTAAAACTGAAAAGCCCCAAATGGATTTAATCTAGAATTGGCCAAGAATGTTTCTAGTGGGGCCCTGGTTCAAATCTGTCTGTCTGTCTGTCTGTCTGTCTAGTATAGGATAGTAGTTTATATAAACATATCATAGAAAGTAATGATAAAAAAACAATAGGACAATAGGGCAGGGATGGTAGGCACTATGGTGTGCTGATGCACGCCCCCTACAGACCTCTTAAAAAGGGGGAGAGGTCAACTGTAGGCAATCTAAGGTTGAAGGCTACGGAGAGGGGCGGCATACAAATCTAATAAGTAAATGAATGAATGAATGAATGAATTTTCATCTGAAGGTTTATTTTGTTTTGCGTACTCATTTTATTATGTATTTATTTATGCACTCCCAAGTCCCAAGGAATTCAAGCCACATCCCAGCTTTTCCCCCTCACTGTGTTTTATCTTTACAACTACAGCCTCAGGTAGATTATTAGATCTGAGAAAAAAAGTGATTTGCCCATATAAATATTTATGAGTATGGAAATTTGAGCTGAAATTTCCCTTTTCTACTGCAACACCTCTTTTTAAAACTTTTCCCCTGCATTTGGCTTTTATAATATTGTGTTACAATCTTATCTGTGTGGGTACATTATTTCTGGGAGAAGGACTGGACTAAAGTTGAGCAGAATTTTTTTAGAAACCTAACAACAACATCTCTACAAGCAAAGATTCTCAGTAGGTGGCAGCATGTAGCCATCCTTGACCGATCTTTAAAAAGCTTAGCAGAATCAGACCTGTGTAGTGCTTGGACGGGAGGCCACAAAGAATCCCAGCTCTACAAGGTTGCCAAGCCAATAAAGACTAGCTGAAGATAAAGGCAAACTGTTTCCATATTGTTGCCAAGAAAGCAGCCTGAATATAGCCTTAAATCACTAGACATCAAGCATATTATAAGGGTGATGTTACCTTTTAACCCAGTATTTATCAACCTTGATAACTTTTAAGATGTGTGGACTTCAACTCCCAGAATTCCCTCTCAAGAACCATGGATTTTAGAAGCTGAAGTCCACACGTCTTAAACTTTCAAAGGTTAATAAACCCTGTTTTAACCTAACAAAAATCTTATAGATGGGCCAGTTATTTCCTTCTTGTAGAAAAATGGGAATGGAAAGGTTTTTTTTTAAAAAAAAATTTTTATTACAATACAAAGATGAAAAAAGAGCAGATATATAGTATTTTACATATTATATCATTTCAGAGTATAATTATTATTTGTATGGTTGTGCTTAAATTCTAAGATACTTTATACAGATCTGCCCCTAGTTCCCTCTCCCTCCCCGTTGAACTGTTGACCTAACAGTTCTATTTTTTCCTTTTTGATATCAATATGCAGCTTATGGCATCAGCAGTTGTCACACATTTGTTCTATCGTATAATTAATCTAAAGTCAGATTGGATTGCTCTTGATTTTGTATCTCGGAATGATCTTGTTTATTTACTACCATTATTGTTATTGTTTTTGTTTTATTTTTCCTTGTCTCTACCCAGTCATAATTTTTTTTTCCAGATTTCATAATATTTTGATTCTTCTTTATTTTTGAGTTTTTGGGTTAATCTGTCCATTTCTGCACAGTCATATACTGTATATTTTTTATCATTTCTCTTTCTGATGATGTTTCTTCTTTTTTCCAGTTTTGTGCTATTGTAATTCTTATTGCAGTAATCATATGCTGTATCAGATAATAATAGTCACTTATGGTGGACATGTCCCCATATAAAAAAGACATGGAAAAAACTCCAAGGATGGATTTTTGATATTACCACAATTACACTGAAATTAAAACCAGAGACCTTTCTTCTAGGCATAATAAATCAAAAACTTTTTTTTAAAAAAGGGAATGGAAAGTTTTATGTCTCATAAGGTTTTATGTTTGAATTGGGTATCTATCTTTAACTTTCCAATTTTCTTTGAGAGCAGGGTAAATGGAGATGAAGTTTTGACATGAAAACTGAGATAAGAATGCATTTAATTTAGTGTTAAATCCTGGGACTCAAGAGGCTTGAGATAGACTTTGAACAACAGTGAATAACAGTGAATAAGATCCATCAGAGAGCTGGGCTGAGTTTCCCCTTTTATAGGGAGCTGTCAGATGGCTCGACCAATCAACAGTCTCCATTTTCCCGCTTGAATAGCAGACTGTCCAGTCTCAATATTTAACAGAAGTTATGATATGAAAACTGAGATAAGGATGTATCTAATTTAAAAAAGTGTAAATCCAGTGTCAGGCACAGTTCATTGGGGTGTGAATGAGTGTGAGTGTGTGTATGTATGGTTTTAAATGGGCTTTAGATTAATTGGGTTTTTAAATTATTCAATATTGGTCTTTGTATTTGAATTTGTTTTTATATTTTGTACCTTTATATGTTGTAAGCCGCCCTGAGTCCTCGGAGAGGGGCGGCATATATGTCCAATTAAATAAATAAATAAATAAATAAATATGACACTATTATATCGTACAAACCGATCATCATTTGATTTTCCCCTTATCTCACCCCATGTTTTAAATGACAAAGATATATGTGTTACTGTTGTGGTTGGCTCTGGCCCAGCTCCTGCCCCAGGGAATGTGGAGGTGGATGCAGGGGAAACTTCAACATGTCATAGGCCTGTTTTATTACCGACAGAGGCAGGTAGTGCAGTTTCCTTGGACGAAGAAGGTGGAGGTGACTTAGAAGAGGGGGGCTTGGCACACAGCCCCGGAAGCCAATCTCCATTATCTTCGGTCGATTCGGATGTGGAAGTCTTGGACCCACGTAGGCGCAGAGTTATGCGTAGAAGAGACCAATTGAGGACATATTACAGGAGATAAGAGAGGCCACCTGTGTTTGGGTGCGGCTCCAGTAATTAGTGTTGCTGATATAAATAGCAGCATGTGGGTTTGGCCCTTGTGGAAGATTATCTGATCGTTGTTCTTCAGGACTGCCTTGCTGTCTCCGGACTTTGTTGATTTTTCACAACTTTGAAACCAAAGCAGAGCAAGGTGTGTGTGTGTTTCACTTCGTGGAAGAAGTGCTGTGACGTTTCTTCACAGCTGCAAGCTAAGTACTTAAGGACTGATTAAGGGAATTGCACAGACTACCACTTAAGGACTGATTAAGGGAATTGCACAGACTACTACGTTTTGGGACGAGTGCTCTTTGCAATACAAAAAGAGTGCTTAGTTTATTTTGAATTTTGTGATAAAGAACATTGTTTTGAATTTTCAAACATGTGAATCTGAAATTTGTACCCTTGAATTTTCGGGAGGCTCATACCAGAGAGCCCGGCAGAACAGTTATCTTGACATTTATTAGAGTACTGTATATATAGTAGCATAATAGGATACTCTAAGCATCAAAGAACTGTAACTCACAAAACTATCATTTTTTTATTTTATTTATTATTAGAGTTGAAAGGGACCTTGCAGGCCATCAAGCCCAACCCCCTGCCTAGGCAAGAAATCCTACAGCACCCCAGTCAAATGACAGTCCAATCTCCTCCTGAAAGTGTCCAGAGTTGGGGAGCTCATAACCTCCACTGGCAGGCTGTTCCACTGGTTGATCGCTCTGACCGTCACGAAGTTCTTCCTTATTTCCAGGTTGAATCTCTCCTTGGTCAGCTTCTTGGAAGCGCCCGACTGGTGATGAAATACGAAATCCAGCATAGTGATCTCGTTTGCTGTGTTGCATTGACATAATAATAATAATAATAATAATAATAATAATAATAATAATGATAATAATAATAAATTTATTATAAATTTATTATTATATAATAATAATAATAATAATAATTTATTAGATTTGTATGCCACCCCTCTCCGAAGACTCGGGGCGGCTCACGGCAACAATAAACAATGTACAACAAATCCAATAATTAAAAACTATGGCTAAAACCCCCTATCATTAAACAACAGACAATACTACCCAATCATAACCATGCATAAAGCTTACTAGCCAAGGGGACTTGGGGTGGCTCGAAACATATTAAAAAAAACAGTATACAATATAAATATCTAAAATCCAATTAATGTAATTAACTATTCTAAAAACCCTGGAACATTAAAAATCATTCATTCACAAACAAGCATGCATGTGCAGGAAGTAAATTTTGCACTGGGTGCATGTGCCTGGCTGCTGGTCAGCTGGAGCTGCGTGAGCAGCTTCATTTCCACTACCTGGACAGCGTGTCCCCCTCCCACTCCGGGCAGCTGTCCTTTACTGTTTATGACGTCAAGTGCCATATATAGGAATCATAGATACAGAGACATGGTTTTCTGAGCAAAGCAGTTCCGAGGTAGGAAGATCTCTCTGGGTATGAAGCCTCAATGTTCAGAGATCTGTTCTCTCTGGGTATGCTCGGAACTTGCGTTTATTTTTGTAGCAATTTTCTTGTGCACACAAGTATAAAACATTAACTTTACTATTTTAGTTACAATGGATAAATGGTTAATATATAACACATTGTATATAGACAAATCATATCCAGGTGTGTTTTCTAACTAAAAGGGAATAGTGTGTAATTCACTTTTTATCCCAGACAAACAGAAGAGTGTTTAATTATATTTACATTAGAGAGGCATTCCACATTCTTTGACAAATATTGATAACAACCTGCAGCCATGTCGCAGTGGCTTTTGAAATGATATCCACACCAGATGAATTTCCCCATTCTTTCTCACGAACTATTGTTTTCTAGCTTTCTATCCACCCAAAAATCAACTTCAGAGTGGGTCAGGCTTTGGTGATTTCACTTCCTTCACATTTATTGAAAATTACTTTACAAAGCTATTTTTTAAAAAATCAGCAAAAGGAATACTTATGTCTAGTTACACCTGTTCTGGAAGGAGTCTAGAAATAACAACTTGACCTTTAGGATGTGGAGTTATTTGAAGTCAAGACAAGGCAGGGAAATAAGGATGGAGGACACGAAATGTAAGGATTTAGAGGGAACCTTGCTAATAGGTGTGTTATAGATTAAGGAATTCCCTGAAAGAATGGGATGCCTAATCCAATTTTAATGCTAAACTGGAACTAAAAGGCTATACACTTTTCTCAACCTGCTTTTTTGTGGATCCAGCCACTTTTTTAAAAAAAAAATTAAAAAGCAACAACCCACCACCAAGATAGGAAACCCATAAAAAATTCTAGTAGACAGTGGTCTGAAGCATGTGGAACATTATTTTTAAAGAACAGAGAGAAACCTCCAAATTACCCCCATCAAGCAACCTTTGTAAAACTACCATATTTTTCAGAGAATAAGACAGTTTTTCCACCCTAAAAGAGGCTGAAAAATTGGGTGCTTCTTATACTCTGAATGTAGCTATTTTTTTGTTTGTTTGAAGCTAGTGATCTTCCCAGCTCTTACTGGCTTGCAAACTCTTTCATTGTTACTCTGTCAAGAATGTTTTTCCAGGCTTAAGTCTTTGCAGACTTTTTTTTTTCATTGCTCTACTTCCGGGTAGGTAAAGTTGGCTCTTCTATGACATGTGGACTTCAACTCCCAGAATTCCTGAGCTAGCATGATTGGCTCAGGAATTCTGGGAGTTGAAGTCCATAAGTCATAGAAGTGCCAACTTTGCCTACCCCTGTAAATTGCTCTGAATGTTTCTTTCCAGCCCTAACCAGGTACTAACTATGTTCCCAGCTCTTTCATTGTTACTCACTCCAAATAAGATTTTTTTTCCAGCCCTAACCAGGGGATAAAATGATGTGCTGAAGCTGACCAGACTAAGGATGCTAGCCAGACGAAGACCTGGTAGGCAGATTCCCCCCTCCCTCTTTTCGTCCCCCAAAACTAAGTCTTATACCCTGGTGCCTCTTATACTGCAAAAAATATGTTAATTTGTCATGTTTGTTGTCACAAGATATGCCAAACACAAATAGAGGACTATAAAACATTCAGTATTGTAGTAGACAACAGATTTATCCTCAGCTCTTTATAGGAAGTAGAACTTCCATATTCAAAGGCAGCCAATCTCTGAGCTCCTCAGATATGGGAACAGATTGACAAACTATCTTCTTTTTTCACCATTTGCCATTTCATTGCCATCACTGGCCATGGTGCACTTACTGCCCTGGTTCCCAAGGTGGGAACCCATGCCCGGGGAGGGAGGGGAGAACTTGATTTTGAATAGGGGCAATTGGAACCTTGTTTAAATCAAGTTAATGGCCTTTTTAGGCTTCCTCCACATGAGTTGGAGTTTACTTTTTGAATAGTAAGATTTATATGCCAAAGGGAGGGGGCATGAGGATTTTAGAGATGCTTAAGTGGGGCATGGGAAGAAAAAATATTGGGAACTAATGGATTACTGTTTTCATTTCGATTCCTGGCTCTTTCTTTCTTTCTTTCTTTCTTTCTTTCTTTCTTTTCCTTCCCTTCTATGTTGCCCAATCCCAAAGGACTCAGGGCGGCTTACAAAATAATATAATACAATATAAAAAAATACAGGCAATAAGAAGTCGAATATAATATCTAAAACTAAACCACATAATAAAACTCATTTGTATTAAAACAAAAAAACCCACCTCCTTTCCTCTTAAAAGGCTGCTTTATTTATTACCGTCCTTTCCCTGTTCTTTTATTTTTCAACTTCTGCTAAAAACCCAGTAATATCCATTACTAAAAAGGTTAATCTGGATGAAGCGTGTAATGGGGGGAGGGAGAGAAATTCAATATATATTTAGGAGAAATAATCTCAGATCCTGCGTCGCTGTGGAGAAACCGGGAAAAGTATTAACAGTTCGGTCGGGGATCCCGATTCAAACCCGGGCCACGCTGCTGACAGATGGCGCTCGGGAGTCGCAGGCCAACCAGATTATTAAACGGCTCCTCTCGCTTTTTTTTCACTCCCCCCTCCCCTCCCGCCTTTGTCCCTCCGTCTGCTCGCTGGCTCGCTTCGGGGCGCTGGATGCGTTAGGCAGGGCCATCCGGGGCAGGTGCAGCTCACCTGGCCAGAACAGGGAAAGAAGCCCCGCGGTTCTTGATGGCGCGCCGGCTGCCACTTCAACCCGGCTCCGGTGCCGCGCTGGCCACCCTCCCGTCCTGGCGGCTGTGAAGAGACCAGCCCCGGCTGCCTTTTCCTTTGGCTCGGATGAGCCGCCCGCATCCCGACGCCGCACTGCGATGCCGTTTTCCTGGCGCAGCAGCAGCAGCCCTCAACCTTGAGCTCGGGAGCCGCCACCACCACCATGCCGGAGACCGGGGCGCAGGCAGGACCGGCGGCGGCGAGCGGCCAGGAGAGCAAGCGAGGTGGAGGCGCGATGGATGGGGAGGCGGCCGCGCCGCCACCTGCCACCGGGGTCCTGGGTGAGTTGAGCGAGTTAAAAAGCGCTGCAACCCGGGCAGGTTGTCCCAGGATGGCGATGCGCGCGGGCGGGCGGGTATCGTGGATCGGAACCGCCGGCTTTTTTCCCCCCCGCTTAAGCGCGGACTTTGGGGAAGTTGGGGGGGAAAGACCCGAGGGCGGCTTGCGTCCCTCCCGCGGTGGAAACACACCGGCGGCTGGGCGGCTGTGGAAAGGATTAGCGGTCGCGCCTCCGCCGGTCTATTGTCTCGCAAGCGGGCATGACTCCAGCCCCCCAACGACCCAAGCGCCCACCGGCTTCAGTCTACGGCTTGGGCGGTGGTGGTGGTGTGGGGAGGGGGGGGGGCGCGTCCTCCACAGCTTTGTCAAGAGCGGCCGCCCTCGTGGGATAATTTTTAAGGCGAGCGGCCGGACCTGACCGCTCCCCACCCTGCTCACATCGGTCAGCCGGTCTTCGAGGGGTGGGAGCGGCCTTCTTCCGCCCCTTCCCAAATTTGCCGGTCCCGCCGGTGGAGGCCGAAGGGAGACCGGCCCTGCAGGTCCACTGCGGCGGAGGCCGTCCGCGCCGTGGCTTTGGGATGACGCCGCCATCTGAGGGGGGTTGTGTGTGGAGAGGGCGGCCGGGGGGACTCGTAGGGCGCGCCTCTCGGCTTCTTTCCTCAACCCGCGCTTTTCTAAAGGCGCGCTGCGGGTGATGGGACTTGTAGTTTGAGCGTGCCTGGAAGAGCGCGGGCTCCGGAACGCTTGTGGGAAGGAGACTGAAATATTTCTTGAGGTGGGGCTATGAGAGGAAACCCAGCCATTTGGGGGCGGTGGGTGGCAGGACTAGGTTGGAAAGGAGGCCTCTCCCCTCCCTGTGTGTACCTGTTGGAAACCTCTGGCCAGAGTGAGGTAATTAATTAATAAATAAACAAATTTCTATGCCGCCCCTCACCCTAGGGCAGTGTTTCCCAACCTTGGCAACTTGAAGATATCTGGACTTCAACTCCTGCTGGCTGGGGAATTCTGGGAGTTGAAGTCCAGATATCTTCAAGTTGCCAAGATTGGGAAACACTGCCCTAGGGACTCTAGGTGGCTCGCAGCCAAAAATTAAAACACACACACAAAAAATTATCCCATCACTCCTCCCCTTTTCGGCCCATTTTGGATGGTGTGTGCACATATGTGAGAATGGGGTGATATTGGAGCACCCAGACTTTGTATACTTGTTTGATCATTTACAATTTCTCTAAAAGAGTCTAGGCGCAGGTTCCTGCACTCCCAGTGACCTGTCATATACTGTACATATATTTAATTAATTAATTAATTAATTAATTGGAATTGTATGCCGCCCCTCTCCGAGGACTCTGGGCAGCTCACAGCATATACAAAAACAGAACAATAATATAAATCCAATTAATACTACATTAAAAACAACCATTAAATTCAATTAAAGGAAAGTAAAACCCATCAAACCAATTATTCAACACTCATACTTAAAACGTTCATTGATCAGGGGGAAGGTCTAAAAGTCCCAAGCCTGAGGGCAAAGATGAGTTTTTAAGCTCTTTCGGATGTGCAACAGGGTTTAATGTCTTTGGCTAGTTTTGCCTCAGTACAGTTTAGATACAACTTAAACACGCAACACACATACACACATTTGTCGTCCCCCCCCCCATGTTTTTATATAAGAGTTCTTCCAGGGGGATAAGCGGGATATAGAACTAACCAGTAAATCAAAATACATTATTTGTTTCACAGGCCTACTTTTCTTCCAAGGTTAGCAGTGGAAAAAACAGGGAAGAACCTGGGCCAAATCTGGGGGGCATGGGGTGTGTGGGTTAATTTATTTATTTATTTATTTATTTATTATTGATTGATTGATTGATTGATTGATTGTATTTATATGCCGTTCATTCCAAACAGGCTCAGAATGGCTAACAAGAGACATAAATACAACAATGGTAACATACGATCAAATACACAATAAAATAAATCTAATTCTAGGCCTGCCGGAAAAGCCAGGTTTTAACGGTTTAGGATGGGAATTATCTATTTGAGAGATGATTCTTCCCTCCTCCCCCCCCCCCAAATATGAATTTTGAATCCCTGCAAGAAAAGTGGCAAGAGGTAGAACTTTGTGCTGGATGGGTCACTTGGCACGTGTGTCCACTGCCTTTGTAAATAGCTAGTCCTCACTGTTTTAATAAAGGTTTTCCTGGTCTGCTGTCCCTTAATTTGGTTGAATTTGAGTGCCTTAATTCCCAACCAGTAGAACTTAAGTTATTGGACTTCAGCTCCCACAAACTTTAGCCTGTACTGTACTGAACTGAAATCCATAATTAAAACTAAGCACATGGGTGGGATTCATAAATTTAAACCATAATTTTAGCCACAATTGATTGCATAAAACATGGTTGGCTGGTTTCACACAATACATTAAATTATTAAAGATGGTGTGCTAAACCACTAGTAGTTTTAACCATTATTAGTTGCCTGAGGCACAACAGATGGATTCTTACAATGTATTAAGCCCTAAGCTACGGTTGACAAACTAATTGTACCTTATATCTGAAAAACCAAAACCTCACAATTTTCATTATGGCTTAGTGTAATATGTGTCTAGAATCTCCATGTGGCCAAATTATATTAAATTGCTTAAGCGTAAGTACATCTGGATACTAGAGAGAAGAAAGTATTTTATCTGTCCCATCGGATGAAGGAAATTCTAGGAACACCACTATTTCTGAGAATAGAGCCTCAGTGGGAAGTATATTAGTAGCTTTATCCACCTTTTTTTCCCTAGTAGTTTTTCACCCCACCGAAGTCCCAGCAGGTTCTGTGAATTAATGAAGAAACTGCAAAACTATTGTCCCTGAATAAAACAATATGGAACCAAGCAAGGTAGAAAGAAGTATGATCTCTTCAGCAGAGATTGTGAGCCTGAAAATGGCTGTTTGAACAAAAAAGATAAGTTGTGTAGTTGTGCCTATAAGACTGTGCACTCTTGCAGATTAATTGAATCCTCCAATCCTTTGGATTGATTTGGCCCAGAAATACATCTTATTAATATGTAAATTAATGTCACAAGTGAAATTTATTGGTGCAAATGGGAGAAAGCTCTCATTACCTAGATTCTACGGACTAAAAAGTTGAAAATGCTTAATTGGTCAAATAAAGTAGAGCAGCTGTACTGACACTCTATGCTGAGCTTGGTGGATTTTAGCATTGTGTAACATTTTAGCAGCTTAGTGTTTTTGCCGGAATCCTAGCCTTTTGGTTCAGTTTTGATTTAATATAATAACAGACTCAAACTCAACCCGGATAAGAGGGAGTGGCTGTGGGTTTTGCCTCCCAGGGACAATTCCATCTGTCTGTCCATTACCCTGGGGGGCGGGAATTATTGACCCCCTCAGAGAGGGTCCGCAACTTGGGCGTCCTCCTCGATCCACAGCTTACATTAGAGAACCATCTTTCAGCTGTGGCGAGGGGGGCGTTTGCCCAGGTTCGCCTGGTGCACCAGTTGCGGCCCTATCTGGACCGGGACTCACTGCTCACAGTCACTCATGCCCTCATCACCTCGAGGTTCGACTACTGTAACGCTCTCTACATGGGGCTACCTTTGAAGAGTGTTCGGAAACTTCAGATCGTGCAGAATGCAGCTGCGAGAGCAGTCATGGGCTTACCTAGGTATGCCCATGTTTCGCCATCACTCCGCAGTCTGCATTGGCTGCCGATCAATTTCCGGTCACAATTCAAAGTGTTGGTTATGACCTTTAAAGCCCTTCATGGCACTGGACCAGAATATCTCCGAGACCGCCTTCTGCCGCACGAATCCCAGCGACCGATTAGGTCCCACAGAGTGGGCCTTCTCCGGGTCCCGTCAACTAAACAATGTCGGTTGGCGGGCCCCAGGGGGAGAGCCTTCTCTGTGGCGGCCCCGACTCTCTGGAACCAACTACCCCCAGAGATTAGAACTGCCCCTACTCTCCCTGCCTTCCGTAAACTCCTTAAAACTCACCTTTGCCGTCAGGCATGGGGGAACTGAAACACCTCCCCCGGGCATGTACAATTTAGGCATGGTATGTTTGTGTGTGTGTTTGTTAATAAATGGGGTTCTTTTTAAATCTTTTTAAATATTTTAAATTTATTTGGATTTGTCATGTTTTGCTGTATCTTGCTGTGAGCCGCCCCGAGTCTGCGGAGAGGGGCGGCATACAAATCTAAATAATAAACAAACAAATAAATAAACAAACAAACAAACAAACAAATAAATAAATAAATATAGTGTGGATCCTGAAAATGAGTTAACTCTGGACTCAGATTAAGCATGTTATGTGAATCCAGCTCTGCTCTAAACACTTTGCTTTGAAGTCTGCTGACTTCAGAGTGAGAGTACGTGCACGAGCATCTATTCTCGCCGTAGTGCCAACCTCAGCCCACAGTACAGCTGTGCCAAGGAGATTTTGGGCACATCCACAATGCCCAGCCTGTTTCTTTCATTGCCTGGAGTCAGCGCCCACAATCAGCAGAGACAGGACTCCTTTGTCAAAATCCCAATTCCCGTTGGATTGGCCGAGATGGGAGAATAATTTTTCAATCTTGTATCATTTCATCCTTTTCCCAGAATTTCCCCAATAAGTGGAGGCTGCAGTTCTGAATCTATTTAATTGAGGTGGTGTAACTTCTTAGCATAGCCTAACAGAAAAACTTGAGCACACTGTTAGAATGGGGAAGAAGAAGAAGAAAAATTAGGAAAGGAGAAATAGGGGGTTGGCTGTAAATCTTTATCGCCTGGTTCTTTCCCCCCTTATTTTGTAGTATTATGATGTAGACCAGTGTTTCCCAACCTTGGCAACTTGAAGTCCACATATCTTCAAGTTGCCAAGGTTGGGAAACACTGATGTAGACTACTGTTGCATACGGAGATTCCATGTGGGTTAGATACCCTGAGGAACATCATCTTTCGGCCGTGGCGAGGGGGACATTTGCCCAGGTTCGCCTGGTGCACCAGTTGCGGCCCTATTTGGACAGGGAGTCATTGCTCACAGTCACTCATGCCCTCATCACCTCAAGGTTCGATTACTGCAACGGTCTCTACATGGGGCTACCTTTGAAAAGTGTTCAGAAACTTCCGATCGTGCAGAACGCGGCTGCGAGAGCCATCGTGGGGCTTCCCAGATTCTCCCACGTTTCTACAACACTCCGTGGCTTGTATTGGCTGCCGATCAGTTTCCGGTCACAATTCAAAGTGTTGGTTATGATGACCTTTAAAGTCCTACATGGCATTGGACCAGAGTACCTCTGGAACCACCTGCTACCACACGTATCCCAGCGACCAATAAGGTCCCACAGAGTTGGCCTTCTCCGGGTCCCGTCGACTAAACAATGTCGTCTGGCGGGCCCCAGGGGAAGAGCCTTCTCTGTAGCAGCCCCAGCCCTCTGGAATCAACTCCCCCTGGAGATTAGAACTGCCCCCACCCTCCTTGTCTTTCGTAAAGTACTCAAGACCCACCTATACCGCCAGGCATTGGGGATTTAGACATCATCTTTCCCCCAGGCTCTTTATATTTTATGTTTGGTATGTATATGTTGTTTGGTTTTAATATGATAGGATTTTATATATTTCTTTTTAATATTAGATTTGTTTCACTATAATATTGTTTTTATCATTGTTGTGAGCCGCCCCGAGTCTTCAGAGAGGGGCGGCATTCAAATCTAATAAGTTGTTGTTGTTGTTGTTGTTGTTGTTGTTGTTGTTAAGATCCTGATTTTAGTAGCAGTTAATTTTTCTCTCTCTCTCTCTCTTTTCTTCATATTCATATTCCAGAATGAAATATAACAGTCTCCAATC